>NC_134568.1:137029999-137232499 GCF_050947875.1 Dermacentor variabilis
GCGACTGTGATAATAATTAATAATTAGACAATAATGTTGCGTAAAATCTCTTTAAATCATTTAACTTTTCTGAAGTCATTAAACACCATTTTTCATTTAGAGCAAAATTTGTGGCGTGCTTTCGGCTACTTGTTTTCGACGCACATGGCCTCCGAGATGGAGTGTTAAGTGTCGGAGGCTACGCAATCACTTTCCCACGGGAAGATTGCCACAGTTTAAAAAGTTTGGTGGTGCTCAACAAAAGTAGAGCGCCTTGATATAATTTTCATGCAGTTTTTTCTACTATATAAGTTCATTCCCAAACATACTGTACCTTGTTTTTTCAATTACTTTTCCAAATAAAAAAGTCATTAATTGCAAAAGAAAAATAGAAATGGGACGTTATAGACATCCATTACATGTTCACTGATGATACCGCGCGATCGTCGCACCAAACTATAGGCTCCAACTGCGCAGCATCGGCCACGTCAAAATCGTAGAAGCACGCGTAGACAATGCGAAAAAAACGCTTTGGGGGGCCTACAATGCACGTTTAAAGTACAAACTGTATGGACGTTCCATGGACATCCAAAATTTTGTCTGCTGTACGTCTGATCGGTCTGATGCATTTTTGTAGAAAACTCTATGGTCTGATGAACCAACTAAATGAATCTTCATCGGACATCCAAAACTTCGATGCCATTGTACTAGGGTCGCTAGAAGGGGAGGTGTAAATACCGGTGGCGCTTTCCTTCGGGCGCGCGTGACCCCCTTGCGCACCGATGCCACCAGGGGGAATGTGGCGCTGCCGCTCGCGGCGGGGGACTCGTAGCCGTGCTGGCCTGCGCCTCCGCTGTCAGTTGGTCTCGGCGCCCCTTTTGGAGTGTTCCTCGCGACAATCCGTAATTCGAGGGCGAGATGCAGTCGGCAGCGAAAAAGAAGACGGAGCTTTGTGCCCGGATGTTATACTCGGTGCAAGAAAACCACAGGAAAGGTATCTCTTGTGTGCCCCTGCCTGCAAACGCAAGCGTGTTACACTGAATGAACGAGTGAGTTTCTTTTCAGGGGCATTTACCAGCTTATAGGACGTCGAGGTTCCCTGCAGAAGTCATGAGGTTATTTTAACATAGTTTTTCTCTCAAAACGGTGCATGATTGTTCTCTTTGGTATTTCAGACGGGGCAGCAAGAAAGAGGCCACCCTTGATGAAACTCTTCCGTTTCTTGATGAATGGGAGGCTCACTCCAATGGGCTCGGCTTTCTTAGTAACAGTACTTCTAAGGGGCTGACGATGACCATCCATTCAACAAAACACCTTCTAAAGTACTTTACCGACAATGCTGACATCATGTACATGACGACTTCGAAACTGAGCCAAGACCGCCTGGAGCAATGTTTTGGCGTTGTGAGACAAGCGAGTGGGGCAAACAATCATCCTACCCCACCTCAATTCATTCTAGTCATAAGGTATGTATACGTGCAAGCTTGGTAAATAGTACCAATGTTTTGCAGAAGTTCGGCATGCTTAAGTAACTAATGTTGCTTGTGCACATCCAGGTGTCTTAGCTTCTAGAGCCTCACAAGGAGCCCCAAGGACGGCGATGTGTCTTCGGATGTCCTGGAGTTATCTGTTGAAGAGGTGCTGGCTGAACAAGAAAGCCACAGTGAAGACAGCGTGAAGGCTGTGCCAACAGATGCCGTGCAAGTGGCTGTGGACCACCAAAGTTATGTAGAGCACCGCAGCGACGCACGGCTTAAGGTTATTACATTGCAGGTTATGTGGCGAGAAGGCGTGTTTTGCCCACACATTGTGAAGACTGCAAAGCAGCATGTCTTAGTGATAAAGGCAATATCCCCAGAGAACTTCCATCAAAGGCATCCAAAGAGCGGGACCTTGGGGGCATTTTATATCCCCCAGAATCGTCCTATAAGCTGGTAAATGCCCCTGAAAAGAAACTCACTCGTTCATTCAGTGTAACACGCTTGCATAGCCAAAGCTGTGGCCGAAATATTGCAGTCAATTCGTGATATGCCAAAAATTGGTTGCCTGGACCATTCTGCTACCCTGACAGCCTCAGTTACACGTTTTTATTGCCTCACAAGGATTCACTTTTTGCTTAAAGGTGTCAATCAGCAGGGCAGTGAGAATAAATGGAAAACACTGAAACCTGGTGTGTTGTAAAGTTTTCACTATTTTTTTCCTCACTTGTAAATAAACGATTTCATGACCAGATCTGTTGCTTCACTGTCTGCAGTCATGGGAAATTGCTTATATGAGCGTCAAAATAACATGCTACAGGTGTGCAAGTGCAGACAGAAAGTGGCATGTAAATACGTCGAGACGAATTATCAGGTAATGTCTCTTAATCTGGAGACATTACCTGATACGCATAGGGTGATTGACTACTGTGCGTGACTACGTCATAGGGTGACTACATAGGGTGAATGACTACTATGCGTGCGTCACGCATAAGGTGATTGACTGCGCTGATCTAGAGGACGACGGTCGCATTTTCAGTGAGGCGAAATGCAAGGCGCCCGTGTGCCGTATGATGCGAGTGCGCGTTAAAGAACCCGAAGTGGTCGAAATTATTTCGAAGCCCCCCACTAGCCCTTAACACCATGAGCCGCTTCACGAAATGTGCACAGACAAAACGCGTTTGAATCTCGATACAGTGCGAACTGGGCCCGTAAAATTTCACCGGAGTAATGATGTGGTCTGACGTAAGATCGTTTTCATGATAAATATTTATTCTTTGACGCTCGCAGAAAGCCCGGGATATCTGAAACGGGCTCACTTTCACTTCGGTTCTAGAGATGCAGCCGACGCGAGGCTGGCGAGGCGCTCATTTCGTCTGGCTGCTTCCCCCGCCTCGGTCAACAGCGCCGTCCCGCGGCATCGGTGCGCTGTGGGGTCACGTTTTCGCCGCCGGTATTCACACCTCTCCTTCTAGCCACCATAATTGTTCGTCCGGTTGAACGATCGCAGCGCCAGATTTCCCTCTAGCTATACTGATATGAAACTCTATTTTCGCGGCCAACGTTTTTGGCGGAGACAGCGGCAAGCAAGGGGAGGGCGGTTCGGTCGCACCACTAGAAAGCTTCCTAGTTCACTATGGTGTCCCGAGCATCGAAGCACAGAACACCTATCATCATCATCATCGATTACCCGCTTCTGCTGCTTTGTTTTCGGTTTGTCGCCATAACAACCTCCGTGGTACGGAGCAAAACTTGCGCGGAACGTGGTGAAGGCCCGCAGATTTCTTACATGGTCTACCTCAACGACAACCAGGCGTAGCGGCTGCAAGGAAGGTATAAAGCGCTTAATATTAAACATCCATAATGTCGCACTCAACTTGGGCGATCACTTGGTTGCCCCCTTTTGCTCTGCATGCATTGCGCGCGCGTGTGTGTGTACTTTACCGTTCGGTTTGTGTTCCATCCATCCTCTTATTTTTTATTTTATACGTGTTCACAGCACGCAGCTGCAGAAACGCTGAAGCTATGGACACAACCGATACTGAATCGGTAGAAGATGAATCTGAACAACCACAGCAACCGTACGTGGACATCGAAGCAGTCAACAACACGCTAACGGAAGTCCACCAGCAGTACAATAACCTGCTACTCAAGTACTCCAATGCTTTAAATATAATTGACGAGCTTAAATGCCAACTAGCTTGCGGGGTGGTCAATAAAGAAATCGCCGGTGGCTGGAGCGAGTCCAATGCATTGGAACTTCGAAAAGACGTTCGCTATCTCGAGGCTGATATAACACGGGAGCCATTGCCACTGGCCCCAAGTAAGCGAAACTCAAATTTTGTTACGCTACGACATTCTGGAGATCGCATCAATCGAGAGAGGGCGATCCTTTGTGCTTCTGACGTCGGCAGTTTGCCACCGCTAGAACATGGACAAGTTGGGCTGCACTCCCCCACTGGAGTGCCTACTTTTCCACCAGAAAACAACCTGCGGGAAGCGCGTCACATAGAAGCAGACTGTGAACTCGAAGCGTTGGAAGAACCTGCAAGCAGCTGTATGAGTGTCATACTTGACCCTACAAATGACTTTGTTTCATACACAGCCCCCACAAGCATGGATGATGCACCCAAATTTTCATCGCACCCGTGTGCCTATGATAGCACTCGTAGGAGATCTTCGAGTCACAAGACTGCTTCAGTGCAGCGCAAGTACCACCAAGTTGCTGTAGTTTATCCAGCGCAGCGCAATGCCGAGTTGTGCACTGTGGTGAGTACATAGCTATAGCATGTCTTGCGGATTTCTGCCAACAACAGATGCAATTTCAGGGTTGCTGCCTAGCTCATTCCTGCTGCTGCTGCACTGAACAAAAGAAATCCAGGCACCGCCAAATGGATGCTCCTCATTCCTCATGCTGCTTCAATGCTGGCCTTGACGCCACGTTTACACATCTTTCAAGAAAATGGTAATTTCATGTCTTAATTCAACTCCTGCTGGGCACACGTCTAAATTTGTGGCCATGTTTTTGTTCCCAACAGCCTCTGGCCCTCCAGTGGCACGAGTGCCACCGCAGATACTTCACTATTTAAGGTATTACTTTTGCTGCAGTACTCGAACGAATCATTGCATTAATTTAAAAAACAATTCTTTTATTCCAGATCTCATCAGCTTTGGACATTGCCCTCAAGCTTGCAGCAGAATTGAGGAAAAATTCCTCTTCTCTGCTTCAACAACTATAGGGCCAACTTTAGTTGTGATATGTCTACACTTTATTTACCTATATGACGGTATCCCATTGACTCACACAGGAAGCCTGCTGCTCACAGTGAATCGTCTTAAAATTGATTTAGCTGCCTATACTATAAAGATGCATTAAAAAAGAAATGAAACGTGCCAAAACAATTGAGTGAATCATGCTGCCATATTTTTTCTGACAGAAAGTGATCCCTTTATTTGTTTTACGTTGGTGACATTCTACAATAAAACATTTTTTGTACAACTTTCCGCATTGTTCTGTGTTCCATTAGCTGTGGGAAGGAGCTGCAGAAAACAGGTCTAGGCCGCCAATGTTCTAAAATCACACTGCTCCTTGAGCTTCTTGCTGAAAAAAGAAAAATCCATAGGTTATTTTTATTAGTGACGCAAGTCTATTATTCATAGTAACCTGAAGCTGCCTGCGTGAAATATTTTTAATGGTCAACTTAGGGCAGCAATACAGAAAAAGTTGGGAGCATTTTGTAATGAACCATTCATTTTGTTTTAACCCCAGCACCAGGGGGTCAGTCTTTGCAACAGCACATATGACAGGTGAAGATGGAAAAAAACAAAATTGGTTGTTACAAACTATAACCTCAGTTATCAATTTCCTGACTTCTTTTCCAGAGGAGTTAATCATTAACTAACACTACAAGAAATTGTAGACTGGATGAGGTTGAAAGGTACAGATATTCCAACATGCGTCACAAATAATGAGCTGAAAACAAAAGTACAAGGAAGTGCTGACAAGCAGATGCACTGCTTTTGAAGCATTTTACTTTTCCTAGACAGATTTTATTGAGAGTATCCAATTGAGAACTGCATAAGTTTAGCATTTCAAATATGCTGTAATACCTATAGCTTTCTTACTAGGTGTACTATCTTTGGGATAGTTAGTGCAACAAGCCCCTTAAACTTTTATCCTATATTTAATCCAGTTTATGGTCATTCCAGGTGAACTGTTGGATAAAATAATTTAAACTGATTTAACAAAAGGTCTAACAGGTTGTACAGGTTGTTCTGCAATTACTGGAACACAAGTGGACTCCAGATTAGGCAGGGCGCTTCCTCACCGACACACAGTCTGTCTACACGGTGGCGGCGCCACACCCTTCAGCTCGCTGCTTGTGGTTTTGTCACAATTTACAGTCGGGAGGAGGTGCGCCACTGGCCACAAGCTGAGAATCTATGGTTTTTGTGTGCGCAGATACTGGCTGTTTCATAAATGGGAGCGTCAGGCATATAGTAACCCCTCATTAACTTGAACTCCGATATCTAGAAATAACGGACAAGTTTTTTTTTTTTTTCCCCGGTCGTGGTGTCGACCCATGTTTTTCACCTCTTATATCGAAAAGCTTTCGCACTAGACCGCATATCTCGAAATGTCGACTTCGAAAATACAAGGAAAAGGCGACGTCGCTTGAACTAGCTTTCCGCACAGCGGCAGCTAGCCGAGCCAGACGCCGTGCCGGGCCGCGCTTCCTGCTCACGCTTACTTTTTCCCCTTCTGTCTATTCTAGTACACTATACTTCTGTCTATCACCGCTCGCGCGCACTTGCTTGGCTGCTCGCTGCCATTTTGTTGTGGCCTCAAGCAATAGCTGTGAGCCGACGTCTTTCTTATTCCTTTATCATTTAGGACGCTGTCAGAAACACATCAATGTGGTAACGGCGTATTAATAGTAATCATGAGCAAGATGATTGGCACTTTTGAACAGGCACGATTATAGGCCACGCTGTGCGCCCAAAAGAAACGAGCATGCGAGCCCACACTTCAGCAAGATCGCGGCTTGATAAGGACGCTCGCTTCATGCTTGCTCGCGCGACGATGAGGCGTATATGCCACATCACTCGTGGGTGTCTCCTAAGGCGTGGCAAGGGTGCTATTCTGCAGTTCAGTTTCGGTTTACGAAGCGAAATTGCAACGAGTTCATTATACGATGCTCAAAGTAGCAGTGTCAGCTAGTTGGATGACTGGAACCGCGGTTATGCTCGGACGACTGGCTTCAAATATTGCATCGGGATTAATAGTCTGTGCTGGGCACGCTGTTTTGCCACAGTGCCAGTAAAACCGTACCTTGCCCGTTGACGCCGACGCGTCCAGTGAACGCGAAAGTGGCCGAGATTATTACTGACGGAATTTTGAAAGACTCCACGTGGTCTATGCGCGACCAGCGGGCTTCTATTGTCTGAAATAGCTTATTTCGAAACTCCGCTTATCTCGCATCTTTTCTTTAAATACAGCTTCGAGTTAACGGGGAGTTTACTGTATATGGCACCTCCTGCTAAACCGCTTGCCTGTTCGCACTCAAATTGTTGTTAAGCACTTGCTAAGTACTGTTTTCCATGGTTTTCAGTGCAAACCCTAGATGGTGCCATGAATCCACCTGCTGGGCCCACGTAAGAAGAACCGGTGGACTGCAGCACGAGGAGACACATGATCGTCTGCATTTGCATGCACTACAGCATTCGACATTGGCATCCTGTGTGCACCCAAGGACTATTCACACTAACAAGGAGCTGTGCTGAGTATGCAACAGCATCTAGTGTCCAGCACAACTAAGGAGTTAAAATGAAAGTTTTTATATGCACGTGAGCAGTTTACTCATCAACCTTTATAATGGACAATGCTAGCTAGCCATGGCAACGCTATTTAGCCAAATCAAGCCTAATGCATCAGCATGTCTCCGGTAGCACAATATTTCTTTGCCAACAAATGGCAGTTACATGTTGTAGGCCGCACAGAAAATAAAATTTGCTTCTTTTCATCACACATGTTTCAAGAAATAGGTGCCATAGTGGGCAGTAAACCTGCAAAAAGTAGTGTACAGACTGCATTTGAATTTTCTAAAGAAGTTTGGCGAAGTAGATGTCCCTTTAAACAAACAGATACCAGTGTTCCTCTAGTCCTCTAAAAGGTACCTCGACATTAGTAGTACCCAAAACTCAAGATACTTTTAGTTGGACCATGCGTGAGCAAAAACAAGGAATCGGTATGCCAAGGAGCAGCAATGCAAGCAGGTGTTGAGGGTTTACTGCAAGCATGCCAGTGCTGTGACTCTTGATCAGTCATGTTTGAGCCAACACAAGGTCTGTTCTGAAAGTAGTAGGACTGGTTTTTTCCTGGGCGGACAAGAGGCGATCTGCACGCGCTGTAATGGTTGTGGTCGGGCATGAAATAGATATAGTAGCTGGCCCATGCCGTTGTCAAACTCATCCACACTGAGGACGTTGTTGAAGGGACAGACTTAATTGATTGAGAATGATCGAGGAATATGGGATTTATTTACAGTATCTACATGAGAATGTTACAGTTCATCGGTCTAGCATGACTGAAAGAGAATGCACACTGAACAGTCGACGACGGCTGCTTAAATACACTATGTCCTCCCTAGATCCCTAGGTGAGGGAAAACAGCCGTTCAGACTTCGACCTATGGGAGCGTCCAAAGTCATCGTCGCCGACCCGCCTTTGAAGGGGAGGGTTTACACACTCACTTCCGCACAGGTTTCGCTGACCACACCGAGGTGAGAGGGTTCTCGAAGACAAGGCTCCTGCCCCGAGCAGGCGCCTTTTGATCCCAGTGTTGACTCCGCAGACAGTGGCCGCCGCGTCTGTCCATTGACTGATGATTTCTAAGACCCGTCAGACGGCGAACACACTAACATTACTTGGTCCACCGACCGCGCCTAGATATAGTGGCGACAAGGGGCTGGGGACTGTCATATTGTCCTTACAGAGCGAGTCGCCGCAGCAGACATGGTGGTGCCATTCGGTTGGGGACTGTCGCTTCCCCGAAGATCGCCAGCCCCCGCAGGACGAATGTAACAGCGCAGGATTGGTGAAGGGGATATTGGGAATGCTCAGGGAAAAATCGGCAGTCGGCTTTCGGCCGCTGAAGAGAGCAGGTCGCTTGTACTGTGAATCCCTGTCGAAACGCCTAGTCACGGAGAATCATGGAGCGTGCACTGGATCAGCGATACGCGATCAAATTTTGTGTAAAGCTTGGTAAAATGGGCAAAGAGACTCACAACATGATTAAGGAGGCCTACGGTGATGCTGCCGTGGGTAGATCAGGTGTTTTTGAATGGCACATGCTATTCTGAGAAGGTAGGGAAAGAGTGGAACACGACGACCGCTCCGGATGCCCTTCGACCAGCAAGACCAACGAAAATATGACCAACGAAATGTGAAAAAATTTACTGAACAGTGACCGTAGTATGAGTATCAGAATGATTGCTGATGACTTGAGCATTCCTCAAACCCAAGTTTTTGAGATTGTGATAGAAAACTTAGCCATGAGGAAAGTGTGCACGAAGTTCGTGCTGCGAGTGTTGTCAGAGGACCAAAAGCCAACCGGAAAACGATCTGCCAGGATCTTCTTTATCATGTGATTGAGGACCCCGACTTTTTGGATAATGTAGTGACCGGTGACGAGACGTGGGTGTTTGATTACGACCCGGAGAGCAAGCGGCAGAGCTCAGAATGGCACACCCCTTTTTCCCCACGCCCCAAGAAAGCATGAATGAGCAAATCCAAGCAAAAGTCCATGATCATTTCCTTTTTTAATCGACATGGAGTCATCCACAGTTCGTACCACATGGACAAACAGTTAATGCAGTTTTTTATGTGGAAGTCCTCAAAAGACTGAAAACGCATTGTTAGTGTCCGCCCAGCCATCGGCAACAATTGGCAGCTGCACCATGACAACGTGCCGAGCCACACAGCGTTCCGCGTAGTGGAGTATCTTGTCCAGCACAAGGTGGCAGCGCTGCCTCAGCCCCTCTACAGCCCTGACTTCGCCCTGCCAGACGTTTTTCTATTCCAGAGAATAAAATCGAAGCTCAAGGGGAAGCACCACGGATTGGTAGAGGCGGTTCAACAGGCCGCGACGAGGGAACTAAACAGCATTCCGGTCCAGGCGTTCCTGGAGGCGTTCCTGGAGGCGTACAAAAACTGGAAAACTCGTTCGCAGCAGTGTATAGATGCGAAAAGGTGCTACTCTGAAAAATTTTAATTGTTTGCACTATACTTATGAACAACAACAACAAAAAAATGAGTCCTACAACTTTCAGAACAGACCCTGTATTTACCTTGATGCCAACAAACAGTTATTACTGTATATCTTGAAATGGCTGCTAAATTTTCCTTTTAAACGTAAGCAGATTTCTCTCTGTATGTCTCTGTGTGCGTACGTGCATAAAAAGTGATGATTCATGTAACTGCAATATTATTCTACCTGAAAATTAAACATAATATGGCAAATCAGTTCTGTGGAACTTCACAAGGTGGAGAAAGATGGATGACAGTGAAAAATTGTTATGCTGTCTTTCATGGTTGTACACCACCCTAGGTGGTGCTATGAGTCTGCCTGCTTTCGATGCTTTCAGTTGAGAAACAATTTGGCCTCACTATATAATTTGCTAGCCTTATGGTTAAATAAGATGGGAGAAGGACCACCCCGGAAAGGCGTTGGTCCTCGGTTTGTGGGGTCTCTCACACCGTGCTCTTGGGACAAAGGAACGACAACACAGTAGTGCAAACAATCACAAGGGCATTTATTGCACCTTTCATAGATCAATGCCTGATAGCCGAGTTGCTATCCACAAAACATGCCGATGGGCGCGCGACAAATCTAGAAGTCCGACTCACCGCGACCGGAAAACGAGCGAATATGTTCGCCCCATGCTGGATCCCAACGCCTGGTCGTTCGCGCGTACTGTCACGCGAATGGTGGCGCATTCCAAGGCGGCCACGTGAGGCGGTCTCGCAGAAGCATGGGTCGGCGGCGCGCGGGATGTCCACGCCGTTCGCCGACCCACCGGGGAAGAAAGCCAGCCCGTCCTCCCCTGCGCCCCCAAGTAACCCTGCCGTGAGGCGGCGTTAGCAACGCAACACTCGCGCCATCTCGCACTGCGCCCCAACCACATCGACCGCCGCGGGCATCACGCAGGCCACGCGGCGAAGCCGGATTACAGGAGACGCGCCATGCGGGAAAAAACATATCAGGGGACGCGCGAGAGTCGCGCATCCCCACAGGTTCAATCCCTAGACCAGAATACATTTTTATTCAATTGCGAAGCTTTCTTTCTGAGAAACCCGTATGGATTTCCTTTCCTTTGTAGCTTTGTGCTACTGTCGTGCAAATGAGTTTTTATCTTTCATGAACATTAAACTGCCCGTTTATATGCTGATATGTTGCATGCCAACTCAGTGATGCCATCAGACTGTCACCATGACAACCATGCATGATAACGGCATCATTGACCATACATCAGTTCTTGCAGCTGGGCACAGAGCGATACTGCATGTAAGGCACTGTTGTATGTAAGCTGTCACCAATCATGCAAGCACATTCACCAGAGCTGAAATTTTTGCAGAACAGACATCATCTTTTGTCTGTCGGTGACAGCTGACTGAACGAGAAAGCCACTCCAGATACAGCCCATCTTTTGGAGTTTGTGAACAGTTTGAAAGCAACACACATTGCTTGCATTTGTAACACAGTCTATGAGAAGAGAGCTCCGACTGAATTGGACCTTGAAGTGAATTTCAGAATATCACAATTTTTTTGTCTCATATAAACAGTGACTGTGGACTTTAACCATGAAGAGACCAAGATACTGTGTACTTTCCATTTTACGAGTAGCCAATGGGTACAACAGCTCTCTGCCTATGGACCAAACTTCGGGCAATTATAAAGTATCATGAACAACCTTCAAATTTGCCTGTAGCAATTAGTACTTGGCTTTAAGCTATCAATGCTATATTAAGATCTTGACTTTGCAATACTAGCTATTCCCACATGTAACAAAAGAACAATAAGACTGGCCGAAGACATAACACATTCTGAACTTACTAGTACTAACAATGTGACGGCATTCCTGCGATGGTGTCACCACTGCACCAACTCGGGGACCCCGTAGGCTTCCTTGTACAATATTGCAAATAAAGTGGAGAAAATAGTTGCCACACCAACACTGATGATGCCAAAAAAAGAAAAAAAGGAATGTTTCCTTGCATTTAATTGGCTAACTAACTTTTAATGTTTTTGTTACCGATCTTTCACGGTACAGTGCAATTAGTCTAATGTGTCCAACAACATAGCTTAGAGCACTTGAAGGATTCCAAAAAAACATTACAATTTTAATCAAAGCAAGTGCCACCACAACACTGCAATGGACAGTTCCACATCTTTCTCTAACTATCAAAGTTCAAGTGTCCATAAACATAAGTTCTGAGCATCTCTGACTTCATTAGAGGTGTAGAAAGAGCAATACTGTAATGCTTCTCGCATTTATTCAGTTCAGAAATGTGTTCTTCATTGAGAAAACTTCCATAAAAAGAATAATGTTAAGCTGTACCAGAAATCAAAGTCTCGTGACATGCCGGCATCGGTTTTGACTGGGCCAACAGAACACCAAAAGGGAAACAAAAAAGCCAGTGCAAATGCGAACAGGAAGTCAATGCTGCAGGAGCTGCTGGCAATTATAAAAACAATTAAAATGAAGAAGCTTCTTTTAGTGTCTCATTTGCATGACTGTCCATAATGGCACCACATTTACAATAAAAAACGGGGAAGGCAGGAGATGGAAATTCAAGATGATGAGCAAAACGAGAACATGGTGAAAGCAGGAGCCAAGGTTTCGACAAGAGGACTTGTCCGGATATGTCGCCTTGAAGAATACAAGTCCACTTGTCGAAATGTTGGCTCCTACTTTCACCTTTGTTCTCATTTTGCTCATCACATTTACAAGAGTCATTCATATAAAGTTCCAAGTACATGCACAAAAAATTGGAATAGGTGGTGCATGGCTGCATCCACATGGCTGCATCAACAAAACCATGTCTTTCTGCTCTTGGCACTATATAAATATTGCATACTATTGTACCGGAGAAAGCTGCTATGGCAATGAAAAAAAAAAAAATTCACGCAGAAGCTCCTCTGGTAGTTGTCTATGTATGTGTAAGCATTGTGCCACTTGCTCATCTCCACGCAGCCCGGTGTCATTATCAATGTTATGGAACTTGATCCGACCAGTATAAACCCTCATCAACCCTCATCAGTTGTTCGCTTATCATATTTGAAAGCAAATATGATAAGGCAGGAACCCACGAGCATTGGTGTTAAGGTGAAGTTAATTATACACAGTTAAGATAGAGTTAATTAAGGTGCTTGAACCCTCAACCTTTGGTGGGAGTCAAACCCAGGACCTTTGGTGTTAAGGTTAATTAGGGTTATTTAGCGAAGCTGTTGCAAAACCACCACTACATGTGCTGAGGGGGGGGGTATGCAATGATTTATTGGTGGTTCGGATACTTGTGTTGAGCTTGTTATTTATTCAAACGTATGCTGTTCTGTGTGTTGTATGGGTGATTTAAATGAATGTATGCACTGTTCACTTCACTTTGCTGAGGGCGTGTAGCATCTCCCTTACGTGGGTATGAGCCATTGCATTTTTTGCTTGGTTACGTGGGTATGAGCCATTGCTTAAGGGGGTATGAGCCATTCATTGTCTTAGGTGATGAACAAATTTCTCCTCGTGTAGGCATAGAAATGCTTACGCATTTAAAGAATGGTGCCCTCACAGGAGAAAGTTGACACTTAATCATTCGTCAATTTCCTGCATCGGAAGGGAACCAATATCAACGAGATTCTTGCAGAGCTAGTGGCAGAGTATGAGAACCACAACCCACATTCTGGTACAGCGGTCAGTTGCTGAAGGTGCTTCCCATATGGGCGAACAGAACTAGTAGGTGAGAACTGAGTGACCAACTGTCAGTCAGTGACGAACCATAAATTGTAGTGAAAGTGAAAACTCTTGGATTTACTCAAATGTGGACAAGTATTGAGGAGTTGGTGCAGCAGGTTAATATGATTCTAGGGTCAGAGCACACAGCATTTTCAAATAAAACCACATTTATTTAATGTTGCAGCGTACTGGGGTTCTATGGTGGCTGAAGGCCACGCAAAACAGACTCCTCAGATTGAAGCAGGCATGAAAATGCAGCTGTGTGAGGGGGACTCTGATGACTTTTTTAGTGCTTCATCACTACACATAAGCATTGGATACACCAGTCCTTTACAGATACAAGCTTACAAAGCAAACAATGGCAGCAAGTACACTCACCATTGCCCAAAAAAGCCAAGAGGTCATGCTGAGAGTGTTCTTACACTGCTGTGGTTTCCCCACTCAGATTATGCCAGGAAAGGCCAAACTGCCATGGGAGAATGTAATCCGGAGCTTATGACAGTGTTGCAAGAGGCTATCATGATAAAGCACCAAGGAAAGCTCATGAAAGGTGGCTATCTGCTTCATGCCAATGGACTTGGTCACTCTGCATGGGCAACGCATGCTGCCCCATTAGGCTATAAAGTGTCGCCCCATCCTTGATGTTCATCACACACCTAGTGGATTCTTCCTCTTCCCTCATACGAAAAGCCAATTTCGTGGGAAGAAGTGTTTTGAAGATGGAATGAGTGGCAAAATCGACCTACCAACGCCACAGTCAGATGGCTGTTCCATCACTGCAATCATGATTTGGTGCAATGTTTTAGCAGATGATCGCATTGAGACCAGTGAAATGACAGTCGACAGGTTAGATCTAACTCTGCATGAATTCTCGTTGCACTGCCACCACCCACAGTCGTCGGTCGTGTCGTTGTTGGTCTAATATAACAACGCTGTCATTCAGGCACACTGTCATGCGTCCGGAGAACTGGGGACAATTGCTGGTGTCGGTTTCTTCGCATCGATGGCCATCATAGGCATAGCAGCCTGAGGTGTCTTGGCGCTGGTGAAGAACTGATTTGGAGCAGCTTCAAGTATATTTGGTGCAGCGTTCACAATACATCTTTATACCAGATATGGGTCTTTGTGTGCGTGTGTCTGTGTGTGCGTTCAGCATGCTTCAAGCAACCAGGAAAAAAAAAAATGTCAACAAGATCAGACCCTAGTACACGAGTGACTAAACCGAAGTTACAGTGAAGACATCAACAGGTTTCTTCTAATGTGCAGAATCTCTCCAGAACATATCTATATGGTGTCCCACTTAACGTCAGCCAAGCTGTTAATTCAAAGAATAAAAAAAGGAACACAGTACAAGATACGATAATAAGACCTAGGTGTTCGGTCGTCAGAGGTTCGACGACTGAACACCGTGGGTATTAGAATCGTATCTTGTACCTCATGTAATAGCCTGGCTAATGTTAGCTGGTACAATGAGTATAGCTGTGCCATGAAATATATGAAAGCTGATTAAATTACAACCACAAAACAGGCCCTTCCAATCGTGCAGGTTTGCAGAGAAGGTCCCAACTCAGCCAATTATGTATACTACAAGTATTACAATGTTTTTAAAATGGAACTGCCAGTAACTTTGCTAATGAATGTGCAGCCGGACATTATTCAAGGCTTCTTTTTGATCTGATGTCCTCCTAGAGTGAGCTATGTGCCACGCTGCCAGGAGGAATACCAATCTGCAGCACACACAAAAAGATAGCACGGTGGCAATACATTCGAACAAAAGTGTGAAAACTACCAATGGAGAACAAACGGTGGTCCGCTGACTTGCAGGATGATGATAATGATGGCCGATGATGGCATGTTTTAGATCTTGGTTTCAGTTTTACTGCCCAGGCACTATCAACCTATCAATTGGAGATCACAGGGAGAGGCCTTGGTCCTGCAGTGGACATAAAACAGGCTGCTGCTGCTGCTGATGATGACTATCAACTGAAGAAGGCTTTAATTCTTATGCTTCATTTGGCACAGGCTTAATACAATTTTCCGCTAAAATGCCATTTTGAAGCAGGAAAGCACGAAGGACCACTCTTGACGGAATAGGCACAGCTGTTCCATCACTGTGATTGCCAAAAATGCCTGTGCTCGTATGTATATTTTGTTGTACTCAAGATGAATGGAAACATGCTTTCGAAATCCGAAGTCTGGACCATCAGCAGTGGCCTACCTATGATGTCATTTGCATTCAGCGTAGGTCTAGTGCATCTGTCGAGTTCGTGACTGGTGACCCAGCTGAGGAAGTTTGTTGAAGGAAATGAATTTTCAGTTGTTTGCACAGCAGCGACTTCTAATACAGTTATTCCTCGATATAACGAACTTCAATATAACAAAATTTTTGACATAATGAAGTATTCAAATTTTCATAACCTCTTGTTCATAGAACACCACATATTTATAACCTCAATATAACTAAGTGTGTTTGTATGCGATTTCAATATAACGAAATTTCGTTTTCGCCGCAAAAGAATGACGAGACAATAAATAGAAACTTTCGTGGACGCACATGTTCAAATGATTTAATTACAAGCAGCAGCTTGCAAACGCACCTCCCAAATCGCGCGCCGTGTGAGAAGAGGGACAGCCGAAGAGGAGCAGCATGTTCCGTATAATGTTCAAGTGCGATAAGCTCCTATCGCACCCCATGCACTGCGTGCTACAGGGGTGAGTGAAAGTGTGCGAGGGTGAGACAAGAAAGATAATGGATTCACGAGTGCCACCTTCCCATGCGAGCAAAGGGAAAAATGGGGAGGGGGAGCAAGCTCGAGATAACACGATCAAGCATGCGTGAGGGGCGGGGTAAGTTGGCATGCTCGTGGTTTTTCGTGCGCGTCTTGGCCATGGCTGCGCCTCACTGTAAGCGCGGTTGAGAGCATATGCAGCCGCGCATGCTGGTTTAGAGGTAATCTGCAGCGTGTGGAAATAGTGGGCGTGCCGAGATGGGCGTGGCATCATGTGAGTTGTCTTCCAGCGCATTTAGTACTTGAGGTTGCGTAATCTCGAACTTCAGTGACTCGTTGGTGTGAAAGACAGACGAAGCATTCGCTCCCCACTGCCGGCGTTCTTCACGACAGCGTCGTCCTAGTGCAGGTGATGCCATCAGCCATGGGGGCGAAGTGCACGCGAAAGCGTGGCTGGCTTCGCTTAATTCGTACCGCCGATGTGAAGATATCATCGACATGGCACGAAACCATATCATTCTTTGCCAACTCCCAAATTTATCAAAATTAATTGCTTTCTCATTCAAACTTGCTTTTTTCTATTGCTTGATACTTAGAAAAATTCCGTGCCCCTTTCTATGCAAGAAAAATCGATCGGTAGCTGTACTTATTTGCATAAAAGGTCAAATTTTAATACAATAAAATTCCAATATAACAAAGTAAATTGCCGATTTTACCTACTTCGTTATATCGAGGTTTAACTGTATAGCATTCCTGCCTTCGTGTGGTGCGTGGTGAACTGTGCAGTGCATGTGGTGAACCGTGGCATGTTTCGCGTGTGATTAATGGTGAATGAAGTTTAAAGGGCTACCTCTACACTATTTTCAGCTGGAAAATTAACTTCTGAAACCAAAAGACACTAGTACCCGAGCAGCGGGAAGTACATCTTCAGCTATTGCATCCATTTTAGCTGACAATGCACTCTTCGATTCGACATATGAAATCCTGCTCAGTACAAGTTTACAGTGCTCTTCTACTCACTTCTTTCAAGTGCAGGTGTCGTATGGGCTAGTTGGAAATAAATCATTCGTGCAGCCCTCAAGAACACTGATGCATTGAAGGAAACATGACGCAGTGCTGTATTATGTTTGAGTCTGTGTGTCCTTGTACTTGAGCACTGCAAAAAAAAAAAAAAAAAAAAAGAATGATTTATTTGCGATATGCACTCTGTGTGCAATGCGTAAGAGGAAGTGCATTACATAAGACCCATGCATGAAGCTGCATGTACAAGAATTGCTTTGATGCCTGCTTAAGCAGCAGCACATACTGAGTCAATGAAGCTGTAAGCACACAAAAATATTTGAATACACACGAAAACTGCTGCAACATGGCAGCATTTTGTGCCTGCCACAGTTTATGCCTTTTCTTGAATTTGGTACACTTGTTTCGAGTACATGTCCTCCACTATTTATTTTCATCTTCCACACCCTTTAATAAACTTG
This sequence comes from Dermacentor variabilis, assembly GCF_050947875.1. Classification (NCBI taxonomy): domain Eukaryota; kingdom Metazoa; phylum Arthropoda; class Arachnida; order Ixodida; family Ixodidae; genus Dermacentor; species Dermacentor variabilis. Next base: position 137,047,675 of record NC_134568.1, read on the forward strand.
CCATGTTAAGCCTAGATGTTTTTGTCTTGTACATGAAGTCTTCATGACGCACCTCTGTGTTGGAGTCCTGCAGTGGTATTTTCGGGCAATCACTTTCGGCAATATTTTCACTTTCGTGTGACGTAGTACAGGGCACGTTGGACAATTCAAGCATTTTTGCAAGACCAGCTAATCAGCGCAGACTGAAAGTGATATCTCCGAAACCGATCGTCCGAGCATGTGACTTGAGTGATGAGTTGCATCAAAAGTGCATTGTTGGCAAATAATTTCTGAAATAAAAAAAATTAAATTATGGAGTTTTACATGCCAAAACCACGATCTGATTATGAGGCATGCCGTAGTGGGGGACTCCAGAAATTTGGACCAGCTGGGGTTTTTTAACGTGCACCTAAATTTAAGTACACGGTTGTTTTTGCATTTTGTCCCCACCGAAATGCAGCTGCCATGACTGGGATTCAATCCTGCGAACTCGAGCTTAGCAGCCCAACACCACAACCACTAAGCAGCCACGGCAGGCCAATAATTTCTGCTGAAGCCTACAAGGTAGAGGGAGCAATAAAAAAAAGAAAGGAATAAATTACTGGTGTTTCAAGTATGTCAAATAGTTCTTTTATATAACACTGTAGTATAAAATGGTGTTTAAGCATGTGATATATTATTTCAGTGCAGTAGCTTTTGTGCAACATTGTCCTAATGTGAGAATGAGCTTTCCTTTTTTTTTAGTATGAATTCAAGAGTGCAATAAATCACAATGTGCTTATTAACAGTATTCATCCTGCTATTCATTTCATCTGAGATTCAATAATGGTTGTCTAATGTGTCCAGTTCTGTACAGTAAAATAATATGGCACAGCAATTAGGCCCAGCAATTATTGCATACCTCACGGGACCAACTGAATGTCTTTGTCAATCTAAACATCACAGTCTCTGTTTGTAAACAATGAACAACCTGGTACTGGAGTGTTTAAATTATAAAAATAATATGTTTATATATTAACTTTTTAAAATAATGCAATGACCTGTCACCGTACATTTCCCGTAATTATTCCCAAAGCTACAGTTACGTATTTCAACGCTTTAGAGAGGACATAGATTTAGTTGAAGGTATGATGCCAAGTTGAAAACTAAATTTTTTTTCCAAGAAGCTAGAGTTTGTTTATTGCCTAATTAGACGTGCGATTCATTGGAGAATGTCTTGCAGCAAAAATTACGTTCCTGCACTGCCTCTTTGAAAAGCTATAGCGAGACTTGTAACCCCAACCAGTGTTTGTGAAACAGAAACTGGAGGTACAAGTTTCATTTGTAGCCTAAAAATGTCGGACTATGCATAAAATTTTATACTTTTCTTAACATTACTATTGTGTTCAAAGAAGTAATAAGGTTTCAAAGATAATTACATGTTTCCACCAGTTATAAGCTTTCAGAAAGGGAATACACTATGTTTAAAACATGTTGCTTACACTATCCTGGTGTTCTGTGCGTTAAATAAATACCAAGTTGCCTTTCTTTGTGGTGTTTGTACACTACTTTTCTCATATATACTAGTAGCTACAGTATGGCAAAGATTGGAGTTCGGAGTGCAATGGCGTGGGAAACAACAGTTTGTCAGGAATCAATACACAAAAGTCACTGCGTGCGAAGGACCCAGTGACAGAAGCGCCTCAGGAAGTGCACTGAAAATTGGTAATTAATGTGGAAAGTGTTTGCAATATTCTTGGCATTTGGTCACACATTGCCTTGCCTTGAATAAGTGCTTCAATAATAGAAGTTGGCAAAGGGCAACTAAAGACAAGGCATGAATCTGAACGCTCAGATTCTCAAGATAGTGGTATCTGAGGTTGTCCATCATTTCATTAATGCCAAGACACAGCTGACATGTTGAAGCCAGTTACAATAGAACATGGCCTTTACAGAGTGAAAACTTCTCTTACAATTCACTGGCCGCTCAGTGTGAAGGCCCCCCGATAAAGTATTGATGCTTCAAAACAACCTAGAAAAGTAAATGACGTGCTCCATGGGTAAAATTAGACAAAACCAAGAATCAGGAAGCAACAAGCTACGAATTTGGTGAATTTTAGCTGTTTTAAATGTTTTTTGTGAGTGCTACAGGTACCTCAATTCGTTTTTTTTGTTGATTTTCTCACCACCCACTTTTTCATGCTTCTTTCATGTACCAACAAGCATAATTATTATTGTAGTAAAGATTTTTCAATGATACTTCACACAATTATTTCTTGGCTGTGCAATGAAGCTGCAAAAATAAAATTGTATGCCAGCTTTCTATATGACTTTGTATATGATATGACATAGTCATGCAGGTGTTTGCAAAGCGATTGCACAGGTGTTGGCTATCTTGCAGACAGACGGCGCAGGCACTGAACACAAGTGCAAGAGCTGATGCTGATGGCTTGTGGACACTTTTGTTGCTGTTGTTATGCCAAAGGTAAAAAAGCTGTTGCAGCAGGCGTATATATTCATAAATCAAAAGACCTTTCTATACCTACGAAAGCATACAGGTCACTAACTTATTGTTTTGAGCTCAGTGGACAGCATGTTGTTTTAGGCCGTACTCGGATGGTTTAAGATGAAATGATTAAGAAACAGTGCACTGCAGCTGAGGAGCAAGCGCTGACATGTGCCTGGCCTAGTGTCCTGTGGTAGCATGCCTTTTCCTTCAACAGGCACGATGCATCACATTGGCTAGTCTGAGCGCACCCGCACGTGCCAACATGTGCCTACAGTTGGGGCTTTAGTTTACCATACACCGCACCCTTGCATACACTAGAAAGTAGCGGGTACAAGGGCGCATGCACAGAGCACAATAAAGAACATTACATGTTATGTGCCCAAGCTAACTTTAGCCTTTTAGCATTGCAGAATTTGCATGGCTTCCAAGGCTTCCATAACAACATGGTGGCACCCAAGTCACTTGCTTGAATCAGAATTTGCCATTGCTACTTGCTTTTCATCGCAACAGCAAGCAATAAATGGTAAAATCAGCTTTTGCAGTCTCAAAGCATAGTCTCATTTCACTTTGAGGATAAAGTATGAGTGATGTTTTGAGATCAGCCACCTGTTTTGACACTGCCACACCTATTGTCACAAAATTCCTTTGATTGTATGTATCAGATAGTGACACAGCATTGTGTGTTGGCCATGCACACTGGCAATGCAAAATGCTCTACTAAATGCCTCCCTCTGGGGTTGTATTCACAGACGGTCACTTTGAGAGATACAGTTAAACCTCAATATAATGAAGTCAGTAAAATCAACAATTTGCTACGTTATACCAAAATTTTGTTATATTGAAATTCGACCCTTTTTGCAAATAAGTACAACTGCCGATGAAATTTTCTTACATGGAAGGGGCCACAATATTTTCCAATTATCTTGCAAACAGAAAAAGCAAATTTGAATGAGAAAGAAAAATAGAATTTTGTTGAATTTGAGAGTCGGAGACGAAAGATAGGGTTTCATGCTACCCGCTCTTTCCTCTTTGCCGACTGAGGACATTTGTAAAACGGTTCCTCCTGATCTTCCTTCTGAGCGAACAAAAGCTCTTTGTCGCCTTTTCTCTTCTTATAGAGATATTTTTGCCCTGGATGACAACCCTCTTGGACAGGCACCTGTAGTCATGATTTTGGGTTCTAGCGCGAAGTGAAACACGGACACAGAAAGGAAGCAGACAGGACAAGCGCTAACTCACAACTAAATTTTTATTGAAACGAAGAACATATATAAGGGCGATTGCAAAAACCGTAGCATGAGAACATGACAAAGTAAAAAGCATCAGTTAAACATATCAGGGGGTATGGAAGTCAAAGAACAAAAATTATTTCAGATTAGTACACGTATTGCGAAGGTACTCAAATTCGCAATCTAACAGAGACAACGAAGCATGACTGACGCAAGTGTCTCCTAATCTTTTTATGTGGAAAGCCTCGATAATTTCCCGCGTGGTTTGGCATCTATGTCTAGAAAGAATTTTCGTATCTTCAAAGAAAGGATTGCAACCACAATCGAAACAATGAGCCGCTAAATGTGATGCGTTAGGGTTGTTTAGTGAATGTTTGTGTTCTTTTAGTCTAATGTTAATGCACCTACCACTCTGTCCAATGTAAGCTTTCCCACACGCGAGTGGAATGTGATAAACTATACCCGTGTTGCAAGGGACTAAGGGGGACACATGTTTAACCCCGCAATCATCTTTTCTTTTTCCACAACCCTAACGCATCACATTTAGCGGCTCATTGTTTCGATTGTGGTTGCAATCCTTTCTTTGAAGATACGAAAATTCTTTCTAGACATAGATGCCAAACCACGCGGGAAATTATCGAGGCTTTCCACATAAAAAAATTAGGAGACACTTGCGTCAGTCATGCTTCGTTGTCTCTGTTAGATTGCGAATTTGAGTACCTTCGCAATACGTGTACTAATCTGAAATAATTTTTGTTCTTTGACTTCCATACCCCCTGATATGTTTAACTGATGCTTTTTACTTTGTCATGTTCTCATGCTACGGTTTTTGCAATCGCCCTTATATATGTTCTTCGTTTCAATAAAAATTTAGTTGTGAGTTAGCGCTTGTCCTGTCTGCTTCCTTTCTGTGTCCGTGTTTCACTTCGCGCTAGAACCCAAAATCATGTTAACGTACCAACTCGCCCAAATGTCAATCCTTTTGCACCTGTAGTCATCATCACATCAACACTGATGATGCCAAAACCATTCATAGATGACCTCATCGCGCCTATGCAGCGGAGCGGGCCATTGTACAGAAAGAGGTTGACATGTTGATGGACAAGGAAATCATTGAGCCTTCGAGCAGTCTGTGGCCATCCCCGGTTGAGTTGGTATAAAGAAAAAGGACAACTCTTGGCACTTCTGCATTGACTACCATCACCTTAACAAAATAACAAAAAAAGATATGTACCTACTGCCTCGCGTTGATGAAGCCCTTGATTCTTCACGGATGACAATATTTTTCGTCATTGACCTCTGTTTGGGTTAGTGGCAGATAAACATAAATGAGATAGATCGTGAGAACGCTGCCTTCATTACACCAGACAATCTTTAACAATTCAACGTCATGCCCTTTGGTTTATGCACTGCCCCAGCTACATTCGGGCGTATGATAGACTCTGTCCTGTGTGGCTTGAAGTGGGCAACATGTCTTTGCTATCTTGACGATGTGGTTGTGTTTTCACTGACCTTTAAGAGTCACCTTTAGCGCCTCACTACAGTCCTGTCTTTCGTAGTGCTGGCCTTCAGCTGAACATCATTGAAGTCCCATTTTGGCTGCTGCGAAATAACTGTGCTCGGACATCTCACCAATGCTGTGGGAATACAATGTGACCTGGAGAAAGTTTGCGCTGTGTGCAAGTTTCCATGTTTATGTTCAGCAATAAATGACCAAAGTTTTATGGCATTATGTTTGCATTTTGGTTGTTTTGTTAAGACTTGCCGATATCGCTCGCGTGCTCACCAACCTTCTCAAGAAAGATGCGCCTTTTTCTTGGGGACCACAGCAAGCCTAAGCCTTCTTTACCCTTATTGATCGGCTAACAACTTTGCCGATTCTGTCACATTTTGACCCCTCAGCTCACACTGAAGTCCACAAAGACGCGAATGGTCATGGCATCGGCACCATGCTTGGCCAGCGTCAACGGGGTCAAGACTGCATCATCGCTTATGCCAGTTGCCTTCCTTCTGCACCCGAAAGAGATTACTCCATTATTGAACGTGAATGCCTAGCACTCATATGGAACAGGTATGGTCCCGAAATTCATACCTGTTTGGTTGCAGTTTTTTCATTGTAACTGATCACCCCGCCCTTTGTTGGCTCTCCTCTTTGAAGGATCCAACAGGACGCCTCGCTCGTTGGGCCTTACGTCTGCATCAAGACGCTGACTGCCTGTCCCGCCATTCTGTGGATCCTCCGGACATCGCAGACGCTGACTTGGACATGTGCATTCTGTCCATCTCTGACTTGCTCCACATCGGTGACGAATAAGGCCGCGATTCCGTCCTTCGTACCCTGATGAATTGCCTAACCTCCATGCCCAGTGACCCTCCCCTCAAGACGTTCACCCTGCATGATGGGACTTTATATCATCACAGCATTCACCCCGATGGTCCAGAGCTCCTGCTAGTCATTCCAAGGCACCTCCAACTCGTTGTGCTCCAGCAGCTAGACGACGCTCCTACCACTGAACACCTGGCTGTAACTCATACATACGACTGCATGAGACGCTGTTTCCCCTGGTTCAGAATTTATCGATCTGTGCGTTGTTGTGTCGCTGCTTGCAATATGTGTCAGCACCGAAAGACACCTGCATTGCCTTGTGCTGGTTTCCTTCCACATATTGACGTCCCCACGGAGCCATTCTTGTGTGTGGGGCTTGACCTGCTTGGACCTTTTCCTATTTCTACCAAGAGGAAACAAACGGATTGCAGTGGCAACAGATTATGCAACAAGATATGCCATCACGTGAGCAATTCCAACTAGCTGCGTGACAAATGCCGCCGGCATTCTGCTGCACAATGTAATCCTATGCCACAGCGCCCCTTGCCAGTTACTTACAGACCGTGGCTGTTACTTCCTATCGAAATTCGTTGATGAGCTGCTCCCCTCCTGCGCTACCGAGCACAAAGTTGCTACCACGTACCACCTTCAAACGAATGGTCTCACCGAACGCCTCAACCATGCACCAACTGAAACGCTTGCCATGTACCTTTCCGACGATCACCGTGATTGGAACGTCGCTTTGCCAGACATTATCCTTGCTCCGGATTTTCACTATTCTTCCTTTTGTTTATGTGAGCCTGCATTATCTATGAACACCTAACTCCCTATGAATTACAGACCCCAACCGCTTACACGCGTGATGCTACTGCCCTGGCCGTCCAGTACCGACGAATCGTTCATGACTGCCTTGCTGCCTTGCAAGGTTCCCAAAAGTGCCATTACGACCGCTGGCACCGAGAAGCCCATTTTTCCCCTAGTGCTCTTGTGCTGCTCTGGACACCTTTGCATAGTGTCGGATTGTCCAAAAAAACTCCTATCGAGTTACTCTGGTTTGTACAAGACCTTGCACCAACTCTCTGACGTGATGTACAAGGTTACAAGTCTTCAATGACTCCAGACATAAGCAGCAATGTTGTTCACATTTCCAGACTCAAGCCCTATGTACCTACCTTAATTGATGCTCCATAACCTGCATCGGGATGGAGCTACTCCGCTAGGAGGGTGATGCTGCGGGGAAGAGAATGAGGAAAGCGCCTCAGGAGAAGGACGAAGCCTGTAGCTGCAGCTTGGGGCGATTTCTATCCCCTGTAAGTACAACCCCGTTTGCATCGGTGCGCCTGCCTCTTTCCTGCATCAATATCTTCACATTGGCAATACAAAGCAAAGCCAGCCACACTTTCACGTCCACTCCGACCCCACAGCTGATAGCGTCGCCCACAGTGGGATGATGCTATCATGTAAAGCTCCAGCAGCGGGGAGCGAATGCTTCATCTACCTCAAGCTTCAACGTGTCACTGACACTCAAGATTACACAACATCCAGTACTAAACACGCAGGAAGACAGTGCACATGATGCCTAGTTAATCTCGGTGCGCCCACATTTTGCACATGCGGCAGATTATCTTTAAAACAGGGCATGCAGGCTGCGTATTTGCTCAGACATGCCGACAACTATGTGCAGCCACAGCAGCACTAGAAAAGAAGACACGTGCCAACCTACCCCCTACTTTATCTTCCCCTTTCCCTTGCGTGCGCTTGATCTCGTTACTGCGAGCTCGCTCCCATCTCCACATTTCTCCTTACTTGCGCAGGAAGACAGCGCTAAAAGCCACCATCCTTCTCGGCTTACAATCGCACACATTCATTTGCACCCAACGCATACAACACAATAGGATATCATCGCATTTGGACTTTATATGGAACATCACACTGCTCCGCTCTGGTGGTCATTTTTGGTCGCACAGCAGGTGATTTCAGAGGTGCATTCGCAAGCAGCCACTTGTAATTGAATTATTTCATTATCTGTTTGGGGAAGTTTCAATTTACTGTCTCACCGGCAGTGAAATTTCATTACATTGAAATTGTGTATAAACATATTTTGTTACATTGACATTCTAAACAGATGGTGTTCTATGGAGAAGTTATAAAAAGAACACTTCGTTTTATTCAGAATTATATTAAGTTTGTTATATTGAGGTTTAACTGGGTCACTTTCAGTGCGTGCTGACGGGCTGGTTGAGCAAAACCGGTTGAGCTGATTGACTTATTGATCAAAGCAAGTCAAATCATCCAACAAGTCTTGTACTACGTCATGCAAGAGGGATAATATTGCCGAAAGTGATCGTCTGAGAATACGTCCTCACAATGTGAGTAGCTGGGCAATACCTGTATTGCATGCATCCATGTAACAGCTGAAATGCTATACTGAAACTATGTAAAAACTTGGAGGACGCTTAAGCTTCGCCTTTAAGAGTGGAATGTGATAGTGTTCATCAGTACATGTCTTTAAAACACTTCATTTTAAGGTAAAAATAACAACCCACTCACTAGGTCCCCCTACTATCCACACCTAGCATCCGCAGCCACTAAGACAGACCTCAAACGGCAGCTGGGAAAGGGTTTGTGTTTCAGTTTCCGCATAGCAGAATTATGTTTGCTTGTATATTCAAATTAGAATCTGATGCTATCATGTCTGTAGATTGTAAGTCATACTTTACAAATTTTCAGACTCATTTTACTTCGAGCAATTCAATTAGTTCAGTAATGCCTATGCGGCAAGTGGAGGGCCTGTGTGGTTCGGGAAGCGTAGTTCGGAATTATTTTTCTCTAATGGGCAACGCCGATGACGCCAACGACAAATTTTCTGCAACACAGGGCCCTTAACGCTTTCACGTTAATACAGTAGAAACACATTTGTACATTTTGGAAAAAAAAAAATGCAAGAACAAAAACTTGAATGAATGAATGTGTGGTGTTTATTGGCGCAAGGGCCAGGTATGGCCAAAGAGTGCCAAGCCAGTGTTGATGAATTTGCAGTGGATTTATGACTTCTATGAAGTTGATGTGATGTGGCTGTAAAGGGGCCTGAAATATGGTCGCTTTAATGTGCATAGAGTCTATGTGTAGTAAGATTATGGCAATGACAACAGACGTGTACTATGAGCATTAAGGTGCATTGCGAAATAATGATACCATATAAAAAATGTATAAGATTCTAAAATTCACTAAAGCACCACGGCCTCGTTAGAGCCCTTGAGACACAAGGGCCTAGAGGCATGTGCTATACAAAGCAACTATCACAGCGGCATCCTCTAGAAAGAGGATGCGCTATGAATTTAATGGGCTTATAACATGTAGGACAACATCAAAATTAAGGACTACTCTGGTGTTAAAAAACGGTTCTTTACCAAGGAACATAGCTGGGTAAAGAGGGACGCAATAATGATATGCAAGAGGAAAATGTTTCTTTCTTTCAGATTCGGCTTTCTGACACTCCAAGAGGACGTGGAGGACGGTCAGCCTCTCACCCCATCGATCACAGGTTGGCGGTTCATCTCCAGTAAGCAGAAAATTGTGGGTACCAAATGTGTGCCCTATTCTCAGGCGACAGAATGGGACATCTGTTTGCCGAGATTTTGTTGGGGAGGGCCAAAAACCTAACTGTGGCTTTATAACGTGCAGTTTATTATTTGTTTCAGCATTCCACATGCATTGCCAGTGTTGTCGCAGTTTCTTAAGAAAGGCTTCAGATCTGTGACAGAGACAGCAGCCGTAGGAAAAGTGGTTAGTGATGTGAGTGATGTGGCCATTTTGTCAGCTAGTACATTACCCTCGATGCCTCTATGGCCAGGTACCCAGCATATTACTACGTGTCTATGTGATAGATAAATATTGCATAAGCGCGAGTAAAGTTCAGTGAAAACAGGATTTGTATGCTCTTGTAAAGAAATTAACGCTTTTACAAGACTTAACGAGTCTGTAAATACTATTGCTCTGTCGAGTTTTAATTTATATGTTTCACTGCAAACAGTACTGCATAGGCTTCTGCAGTGAAGATACTTGTTAGCGGGTTCAATACGTCAGATTTGGAAAAAGAGGGACCAATAGCAGCATGAGATACACCAGCATGTGATTTTGACGCATCTGTGTAGAATTCTGAGCACGAGTACTTCGATTCAAATTCACGGAAATGCATAGCGATTTCGAGGTCAAGTGCGTGCTTTGTGACCTCTGCAAAGGACACGTCACAGTATCACCTGCCACTCCCAGGGCGGTAATGGCTTAGCTGGAGGCATTAGGCGATGTTCGAGAACTGGGAGATCCATTTCTTCGCTAAGTTCTCTTGCACGGAGTAACAAAGGAAGTCTCATGGAGGGTCTATTACGCAAAAGTGTTTCGCAGGTCAAGTCGTTTACAGTTGTGAAACACGGATGTTCTTTATTAGAACGCACTTTGACAAAATATGTGAAGCTAATGCATGTTCTCTGAAGATGGAGTGACCACTCATCTGACTCTACATATAGACTTTCGATAGGGCTTGTTCTAAATGAGCCAGTGGCCAGGCGGATACCCAGATGGTGAACGGGGTCTAACATCTTTAGCGCGCTCGGTGCGGCAGAGTGATATACTACGGCACCATAATCTAATCGTGATCGAACTAGGCTCCTGTAAAAATTCACTAAACATTTCCTGTCACTACCCCATATTGTGTGGGATAGGATTTTAATTAAATTCATAGTTTTTAGACATGTTGCTTTAAGACATTTTATATGTGAGATGAAAGTAAGCCTCGGGTCAAATATCACACCTAGGAATTTGTGTTCATTGTTCAGAGGTATCTGTTGTCCACACAGTTCTAAGCAAGGATCCGGAACCAGGCCTCTCTTTCTTGAAAACAGAACACAAGAACTCTTGTGAGGATTGATCTTAAATCCATTTTTCTCTGCCCACTTTGACACCTTGTTCAAACCATGCTGTACCTGTCTCTCACACACTGTGAGGTTACAGGATTTGAAACCTATTTGTATATCGTCTACGTAGACAGAATAAAAAAATAGCTGGTGGCAGTGAAGCACGAACTGTTGTCATCTTCACGATAAAGAGAGTGCAGCTGAGCACGCCTCCCTGGGGTACACCAGTTTCCTCTATAAAAGGATGTGACAGTACACTACCGACTTTTACCCGGGAGGTACGATTCGACAAATAGCTTTCTACTAGGTTTAGCATATTGCCATGAATGCCTATTTCTGATAAGTCTCTCAAGATGCCGTAGCGCCACGTTGTGTCGTACGCCTTCTCCATGTCGAGGAATATGGATAACAAAAAATGTTTGTGTAGAAATGCGTCACGGATATATCCTTCAATACGTACAAGATGATCGGTTGTGGACCGCCCTTCTCTGAAGCCACACTGATAGGGATCAATCATTTTGCTCAGTTCAAGGAAATGAATCAGTCGCAGATTAAATCATTTTTTTCGAATACCTTACAAAGGCAACTTGTGAGGGCTATTGGGCGGTAACTTGCCACTGAGGAAGGGTCTTTGCCTTGTGTCAATACAGGGACCACAATGGCTGCTTTCCATGCGGTTGGAAGGTATTCTAGAGCCCAAATAGTGTTGAAAAGTGCAAGTAGTGTAACTTGGGTGTCATTGTGTAAGCTTTTGATCATTTCATACATGATTCTGTCAGATCCCGGTGCAGAGCTCTTGCATGCGCTCAAGGCAGCTCTCAACTCGGCGATACTAAAAGAACGGTTGTACGGTTCATTCTGTCGACTCTTGTGAGTGGCTTACATTCTTCTATTTGCTTATACTTGAGAAAGGATTTTGAATAATGGGTTGAACTTGACATACTCTCAAAGTGCTCCCCAAGTGAGTCTGCCTGATCTTGCAGGGTATCGCCTTGTGTGTTTATCAAAGGGAGTGGATATGTTTGTCGCCCTCTTGTCCTATTAACCCTGTTCCAGACTTTCGCCTCATCTGCGTACGAGTTGATACTCGATGAAAACTTCTGCCAACTCTCTCTTCTGGCCTGTCGGCAGGTTCTCCTGCCTTGGGACTTTACTTTCTTAAAGTTGACAAGATTCTCTGCAGTGGGGAGAAGGGCGTAACAACCCCCACGCTTTGTTCTGTTTTTTATGAGTGTTTCTACATTCCTCGTTCCACCACGGGACACGCCGTTTGCATGCCAAGCCACTTACTTCAGATATGCATTTAGATGTGGCATCTATCATGAACTCTGTAAAATACTCCACTGTAGCATAAATTCCTAACGAAGCCATGTCAGCCCATGAGATACTAGTAAGAGTTCGAAATTTCTCCCAATCAGCTGTATCAATCTTCCACCTAGGAGCCTGTGGTGGATATTCGTTTTCTTTACGTGATCTTAGCAGTATGGGGAAGTGGTCGCTCCCGTAAGGATTCTTGGTAACTTCTCATTCAAGTTCAGGCAGTATAGACGGGAAAACTATGCTAAGATCAATTGAAGAAAAGGTTCTGTTTGCAAGACAGTAATATGTGGGTTCCTCCTTATTCAACAGGCACGCACCAGAAGAAAAAAGGAACCGTTCAATGAGACGACCTCGTGCATCTATACGAGAGTCGCCCCACAGGCAGCTGTGCGCATTGAAATCGCCAAGAACAACAAGGTTATGGCAATTCATCTATAAAAGACCGAAATTCATATTTCGTTAATTGGTAATGTGGGGGTATGTAAAGCGAGCAAATGGTGATGAGTTTGTTTAGGAGGACAACTCGAACCGCCACTGCTTCAAGGGGCGTATGTAGCTGTAAAGGTTGACACGCTATGCTTTTATGAGTGACAATGGCAACACCACCCGATGATGCAACAGCATCATCGCGATCTTTGCGAAATGTAGCATACTTTCGGAGAAAGTTTGTGTGTTTAGATTTTAAGTGTGTTTCCTGTAAACACAGCACTTTTGGACTGTGTTTAAGGATGAGTTCTTGCACATCATCAAGGTTTCTAAGACCTCTGACGTTCCATTGAATGATTTGTTTATCCATATTTAAAGTAAATTGGTGCTGTGTATACAGAAACAGAAGTGATGCCTTAGATTACAGAGCTCTTTCCAGGCCCTGTAACGGGGATTTTGCCCTTTTTGGAGCATTTGAGGGAGCCTCGCCGCCCCTTAGGCGCTTGGTGCACCGTGAGGATAGGTGTAGCGTCCATTGCCTCTTGTGAGGCGCCAGACATGCGCTCTTGCGAGCGAGAAATTTTCTGAGAGAGTCCCGCCTTAGAAGGCATGGCCCCTGCGCCCACCAGCCCGGAGGTCGATGGGGCTGCCTGTGGGATTGGGCTACACCGGCTGTTGCCAGCGCTAGAAGGGGCCGGGGAGGATGCGGCAGCCTTGGCTGCGCCCATCTTTGGGGTCGATGGTCCCTTCTGCTGGGTTGGCGGAGCAGCGCTAGCTGCAACCACCGCAGGCGCAGATGGCGTACCTGCCGACTCACTGCTTGTGGGTTGGACAGCTGCCGGAAGCCGTTGTGTCTCTGCCCCCTGACGCGTCACATTGGCAAAGGTTTTCTTGGGCAGGTATGAAACCCACCTGCGTGCCTCCTTGAATGATACATTCTCTTTTACTTTGATCGTTACAATTTCTTTTTCTTTTTTCCAGGATGGGCATGACCGCGAGTACGCGGCGTGCTCCCCATCACAGTTTACACAGTGGAGAGCGTTCTCACAAGCTTCAGAGGTGTGTTCATGCACACTGCATTTCGCACAAGTTTGGCGGCCTCGGCAGCTCTGTGAACTGTGGCCAAAACGCTGGCATTTGAAACATCGGAGCGGACTTGGCACGTACAGCCTAACACGGAGCTTGATGTATCCGGCCTCGATTGACTCAGGCAAGACATTTGAACCAAAGGTAATTATTAGGTGCTTCGTCTCAATCTCTATGCCATCCCGCCTCATTTTAATTCTCCTGACATTGATCACATTTTGCTCACTGAAGCCCTCCAGGAGTTCCGCTTCAGTCAGCTCAAGCAAATCATAATCCGACACAACACCACAGGTGGTGTTCATTGTATGGTGCGGTGTTACTGTTATGTGGGTCTCCCCAAATAACACTAGTTCCTGTTTCTGATTGCGGAGCTCCAAGAGGAGGTCACCGCTTGCCATCCTCGACGCCTTGTAACCTGGACCAAGAACATCAGTCAAGGACTTTGAAACAAGGAACCGTGAAATGGTTCGCACTGCTTTGTTTGACTTTTCAGAGTGAATAACATGGAAGTAGGGAAAATTCTGGATTTGGTGTCCGAAAAACTGGAAGACATCTTCGGTGCGCTCTCGTTTCTGAGGGCGATCAGGAAGGGGGGGAAAGAAGTTTCCATGAAAATATATAAACATTCGGCAACAGCGCCAACCACCCACCACGGAGCCCAATGAGGGGAGGCGGCAGAGCTTGCATACAAGTCTGTACGATGCCAGTCGTACAGACTTGTATGGTGTACCCAATATGGTGTACCCAAGGTTGTATAGCCACACAGGGTTAACCCTTGCCACCAAGGAGAAGGAAGTAAATGGAAGAGAGAAGACAGGAAAGTTAAAAAATGAGAGATAAAAACGAAGATTTGAGGAAAGACAGGAAAGGGCGACTGCCGATTTCCCCCAGGTGGGTCATTCTGGAGGTGCCTCCTACGTGAAGCCGAGGCCAAAGGGGTACGTTGCTGCCGCCGAGGGGCCGTAGAGGTCCAAACACCCGGCATTGGCTCAACCCCCAGGATCCCCTTTTCCCCGGACACGGCTAAGCTACACGCAGGAGGGTCCAACCCTCAAGTGCACGGGTACATGGTGTCGCAACACACCAAACGCCTGCTGACGCAGACGCCCCTGCGGGGAGAAAAAAAGAAAGAAAGAAAGAAAGAAAAGAAAGAAAACCTTGCTAACCGGGAAAATGTACGATACAAAGTCACTAAAATGTTTGGTATAGTGAATATCTGTAACAACATTTACGTTGACATCTAATATGAGTTGACATCCACGAGTTGACATCTACATAATGCAAAGTGTTGTGTGTACTGTTGCCCACCGAGCTAGTGGGGCCCGAGTGGCCCAAGATGTGTGCTGTTCATTTTTGTGACTTTGGCAAGCTGTTGCTTGCGCTCCTCAAATTTGTCTTCTGTGAGCAGCTTCTTTGGGAGGGGCATTTTTGCAGGAATATGTGACCCACCAAAATGGAAGATTTGCTGGCACTAGAAGTAAAACCCAGTGCATGTCGGTATTTTCATGCAACACGGGCAGGCGAGTACTGCGAAGGAGCTGTCGTGGTGGGCGCCTACTTCTCTCTAGAGCATTTTAGCAGCCAGGAAATGTACCATATGACTACAGTTTGGAAATGTACTGAACGTTGCTGACGAAAAATTCATTTTCTGGGAATGTATTTACCAGCAAAAAGAAAAGTACAACTGTATTAGAGTCATCTTTTTTTTTTTTTCTGTTCTCGATCATGAACATTGGCGCAAGGAAATCGTATGAAACAATATCTTATCAACAAGGTTCTACTACATCACTAAACAAATAAAATTAATGCCTTTCCTACTCTCTGGTGCTCAGATTTTGCCATGCCTTACATTACACAATATTTGTAGTATGATATGTTGTTACAGGAAGGAAGAAGAGGGCATGTATTTACAGATGGCTTGTAATGGCTGAGCCAACATGCGCAGAGAAGCTACAGCCAAAATCTTCTCAGTCGTCTCTAAGGCCAGCATTCATGTCCTCTTCCAACATTAGACTGTGACATTACCTCTGGCGGAAGAACCTTATTGCTGCAGCTCACTGGTTCCAAGAAGGCACGGCTTGAAGCGGGTGACGTAGATGATATCAGATAGAGGTGAAGGCCCAGTGGCATCCAGTGGAGACACTTCATATGTGAAAGGGGTCACCTGGTGGAGGATGAGGTAAGGGCTGTAATATTGTGAGAGGAGTTTCTCTGGAAGACCAACACGCTGAGACGGAGACCAAACTAGCACAAGAGCACCTGGTTCGTATTTCATATCGTGATGGCGCTCACTGTAACAGCTCCTTCTGGCGTGTACGTGAAGCAGAGAGCTGAAGGCAGGATATCGGGCGAGCTTGTGTTTAGTAGCACATGATCAAAGTAAGTTGTCGGTGAATATGGCAAGAAAGTAGCTTCAGCGTTTGGTAAGAAGTTGACGAGGTGCACTGTGGTGTAAGGTAATGTCGTGAAGCAAGGAGTCAGCGACGTTTGTAGCGCAACTGGTGGGTAGGACTCTTGTAATGCCATAGCAGGTTGCATAGTTCATAGCTACGGCAATCCACTTTTTTTCATCATTTGATATAGGGAATGGTCCGAGAAGGTCAATGCCAATGCGAAAATAAGGGTCGGTAAATATATCCAGAGGCTGCAGCAGACCAGCAGGATGCACAGCTGGCCTTTTCCAGCATTGACTCGATTCACACACGGCGACATAGCGACGGACAGAGCAGTTGAGACGGGGCCAGAGAAGCAGTTGCCGAATCCAGCCATAGGTCTGAGAGATGCCGCAGGTCGCTCTGCTGAAAATGACACCGAAGGGCAGTTAGCAGCTCGGGCCTGTCGGGGTGCATGTTGCGACGATGCAGGGTGTCATTCTGCAGCATAAACATGAGAAGGGATGGGTCAGGCAGATCAGAGAGCAGGCAAACTGCCGTAACGATTCATTGCGTTGTTGTTCAGCATCACTATCTTTCAAGGAAGAAAGAGTGAGAGTGCAGATCACTGCGGCATCCACTAAAACGTCCAGTGCATCAATGGGATGACGAGACAGGCAGCTGGCGTCATGATGTAAATGACCTGACTTGTAGACTACAGTGTATGTGTATTCCTGAAGGCATAGGGCCCAGCGACCGAGGGGATCCTAAGGGAAGAAGGCCAACAAGGGCATGGCAATCGGTTGTAACTGTAAATGGTCGACCATATATGTAGGGTTGGAACTTGCCCACGGCCAAAATGAAGGCGAGATATTCGCGCTTGGTAATTGAGTAATTGTGCTCGGATGGAGGGAGGAGGCGGCTGGCGTAGACGATAACGCAGCGATGCCCACATTGGCATTGGGCTGAAATTGTGCCGATGCTGTGGCCACTGGAGTCAGTGTGAATTTCTGTCGGAATGGAGGCATAAGAATGGGCGAGAGCAGGAGGAGTGGTGAGTAGCATGATGAGGGGCGAGAAAGAAGTGGCTTGTTCAGAGCCCCAGAAGAAAGGACCATCTTTCTTGAGGAGGTCCGTCAGGGGACGGGCAACATGCACGAAATTTTTCACAAAGCAGCTGAAGTAAGAGCATCTTTGGCACAGGTTGGTAAGGGGAAATTCTGCATTGCATGGACTGTCGCGGAGTCGGGGTGAATGCCTGAGCATGTTTATTTGGTGGCGACTGAAGTGGCATTTGGACGGGTTGAGCTGCAGGCCAGCGGTGTGAAAAACAGAACAGATAAAAGTCATTCAAGATGGGCCGCAAAAGTTGGAGAGAATATGATGACATCACCTAAGTAGCACAAACAGATGGACCATTTCAAGCCACACAAGAGCATGTCCATCATCCGTTCAAAGGTTGCCGGGGCATTGCACAGGCCAAAAGGTCCCTGAATTGATACATCCCTGAACATCCCTGATAAATCCCTGAACTGATACAGTATAGGCCGTCAGGTGTAACAAATGCTCTTTTCTCGCAGTCTATTTCATCCACAGGAATTTGTCAATATCTGGAGCGAAGGTATATTAGTGGCGAGAATCTGGAGTGGTGCCCTCTCGCGAGTGACGTCACAGCCAGGACGCCACTCTCTCCGGCTTGCTCGGCTGCCGTGTGTGCTCGATCCCTATATGGATGCTTCTGGATTTTGAGAAGGAGTTAAAAACGCAAGTGGTGGTGGCAGAATCTAAACTGCAGTTTTAGTTAAGTCCTCGTGTTACTGCCGAGCATTTCTGTGAAGAAATAGAAAAATCCAATATTATACCGTAAACTACTCGTCGTGAGCCACACAAGTTTAGCTGGTTAAAATCAGGATATATGTTGTAGAAGTCATACATAGCCAGCGCTTAGTTGTGACACGCATGTTGCACCATGGTGAGTATGGATGCACCATGGTTGGTATAAGTGGATTCTTATGTGCTGTGCCTCTGCGTCGATGCTTTTATTATTCACGTGAGCTACCACTGCGAAGTGCAGATCTGCGCATAGAAAACCCGTAATACGCTGGTCTGAGCTCCCTCAGATGGCACTATAATGTTGCCTATGAGAAATATATTGTCGTCTAGGAAATAAGCTACCTTGATTACATTTTCGCGAACGAAGACGTCGTAAAATATATATTTGAGAGGCCCATCATAATTATACAAGCATAGGAAATGAGAGCGAACAAACAGAAACACTGCAGAAGGCACCCGGACACCAACTGGACACCGCCCAAACTGCAGCAGGCGACAGGCGCAAGTCCGTGCCCCGACGTCACACGAGCGGTGCTCGCAGCGCCCCCAGGTCGCTCTCGGGGCTACTTGACAAAAAATAAGTGGCACTCTGGAGATGATCCAGATCATCGTCAATGCGTGGAAGTGTATAGACATCTTTCTTGGTGATCTTGTTCAGATGACAATAGCCCACGCAGAATCACCAGCTGTTATCCTTCTTTTTGACGAGAACAACAGGGGAAGACCATGGCTGGAAGAATGTTCAATAATCCCTTTGGCAAGCATTTTGTCAACTTCGCTCTGAATAACTTGTTGCTTAGAGGGCAACACCCGGTATGGGCGTCGGCGAACAGGTGTCGCATTGTCAGTATTTATACAATGCTTCACAACCGTAGTTTGACCCACAGGGCGATGGTTCAGGTCGAAAAAGTGGCAGTAGGACTCGAGGAGGTCACATAGCTCTGCAGCTTGTTGAGGCAAGAGGTTGGGCGCAATTATATTTGCAAAGTCGTCGGGCGAGGCAGATGCAGAAGACATAGGACAAGCACTGGTCGACAACGGCGCAGCAGATAGAGTGGAAATATGGCACTCGATGGACAGTGACAACATGGTGAGAGACATGCCTTGAGGAAGTACTTGAGGGCATTGTCCAAAATTTAGGATGGGAAGACGTGTCTGATTGCCTGCTACAGAAACGATGGTATATGGGAAGGAGACATTGTGGGAAAGCAGGACTGAAGTCAAGGGAGTAAGGACATAGTCTCCGTCAGGTACAGGTGGACAGGCTAAAACAGTGATGCAGGTTGCTGCTAGAGGTGGGAGACAAATAAAATCCACACAGCGAAGCTGAGTTGGACCTTGAGCAGGAACGTCAATGAAAAGAGGTAGGTTAAGTTGTACAACACTGTCTGAACAGTCAGTCAGAGCAAAATGGGCGGTCATGAAGTCGATCCCGGGGATCATATCGTGAGAGCAGCATTCGATACACTAAAACAAAACGAATGTGTGGTGGCCGGCGACACTGACATGTGCAGTACACATTCCAAGTGCAGCCGGAGTTCCACCGTCTGCAATCTGGAGCGGTCGAGCCGGAGCAGGAATAAGTACGTTCTTCAAGCATGTTTGAAGCGTTGTACTCATGTAATCATAATGAAAATTTGCGGTCCAGTGTCGATGAGTGCTGTAACAGGCAAACCATGCATGTCCAAAAGCTTCCAATCAGTAGGCAGAGTCAACAGAGGAATTTCTGGTTAGGGTACTACAGCAGGATCACCTCCAGGAGCTGCACTAGCTAGTTTCCCGTTGGAGAGCAGTGACTGTAAGCTGGGGATGGGGAGTGACACAGCTGGGGTGAACGGGAGCGGCGACTGTGTGGTGATAATGAGCGGCTTGTCACAGTGGCTCGAGCGCTGTCAGATGCATCTTCGAACTCTGCAGAGGGTGCAGGCGGGCGAGGATTCAGTGGGAAGCGGCTGTAGGTGGGAAAGCTTGGTCAAGAGTGGGCTGGCCAGGAACTTCAGCAGTGGCAAGGGATGTGGCCCACACGTCTACAATAGAAGCAGGTGGGTCTACCATCATATGTGCGCCATTTGGCCGGGTTGCAATAGCTCGAGTAGGGACGATACTGGCTCCAGTGAACAGGGGCAGAGGCAGCAGATGAAGCAAGGTCAGGATGATTGGCGGAGTAGATGGACGGCAGACTCACATTAGTAAGTTCTTGGTGAATTACCAATTGAATGAGGTACACGAGCGGCCGGGAATCATCAAAGCACTGTGTCATTGGTGTGGCAGGAGATGCTGCTTCAATTTCTCACCCAACAATATGTACAATGTTCGCAGAGGAGGTGGGCGCGTGCGGAACAAAAAGGTCTTTGAATCTCGATGAAGCAGCAGTGTTGGGTAGAAGCATGAACTGCTGAACTATGCGGTAGCTCTTCGCATCTTCAAAGCGGCGACATTCAATAATGATCTCATTGACTGTTATGTTCTTGTAAACAAGAAGGTTAAATGTGTCGTCCATGATGCCTTTTAAAACATTGCTGACCTTGTCTGCCTCTGCCATGTTATTATCCACCTTACAGCAATGAGCCAGGACATCCTGGATGTACGCCACATAAGATTCAGTAGACGTCTATGCATGGGTCCTAAATTCTTTCTTAGCAGCACGTTGGCGGCCAATGGGCTTGCCCAACAAATCTCAAAGCTTCTGTATGCATTGGTCCAAACTTGTATTTGTAATCTCTTCATGTGTCTTGAACTAGACCCATGCAGTTTTCTTTAGGTAGAGCATTATGTTAGCCAGCATAAGCGTGTCATCCCACCCGTAGTGTGCACTGACCCACTCGTAATTCTGCAACCAGTTATCGACATCAACACTGCCAATCCCAGAAAACATTCCAGGGTCACGGGGCTGGGAAAGGATGACCGTCGGTGGTGTCGACAGGGCCACAGTGGAAGACTCTCTTTCAGACGACATCGTGCCCAGGTTATGTCTGCTGCGCAGCTCCGTCCTGCACAAGAGACTACCGTGCACGTCCACCAATTATGTTATGGGAAGGAAGAAGCATGCGTGTATTTATAGACGGCTTTTAATGGCTGAGTCAACATGCACAGAGAAGCAATAGCCAAAATCTTCTTCGTTGTCTCCAAGGCCAGCATCCACATCCTCTTGTTTTAACATTACAGACTGCGACAATATTTTCTAGTGTCCCATATAATTTCACTTGTTGGGGATCTATTGCATAGCATCCATTATGAGATTGATAAAATAACCAACCCAATAAAAGAAACCTGTTTTTATCAAGATAAACTTTTCAATGACCAAAATTTTTTTTCTGAATATTTGCAGCAGCCATTGCTTCACCAAACTTAGTATATATATTACCTGAAAGTGAAATACAGGGATAGAACTGAAGTTGATAGTACACCATGGTGATATCCTAATCTAACAGAGCCTAGGGATGCCAAGAATACCTTGTCAGATGAGAGCCTCAGGAGAGCCCCTCAAACGTTACAGCGGCTTCCGAGGCCATGTAGAAGGGACCCTCTTGGTAGGCAGTCCTGATGCGTTGCCAGTCATCATCAGCAAAACCACGAGGTTGCATCTGAGCCAAGGTAGCCACGACAGCAAACTTGGCTTCCTTGCACTGTTTGTCAGCCTCAGTGGAGCGGTCAAGAAGGTACTCAAGGAACCCTGGCTGTGCTGCCAGTGCAGCCTGACCCCAGGGTAATCGTGCCACTTCAGCAACCACAGTCAGGGTGGCACAACGCAGCTCAGGGAAAGGCTGCCGGCAGAGGCGGAGCAACATGTCTGTGGGTCGGTCGCCTAGAAGGCTGTACCACCGCTCTGTCAATTGCACCAAGTCCTCGCAGCTGCTGTCCTGCAAGGGAAGAGCACCAAACAATACTCAATAAATGAGATGTTGGGGAAGATGGAACAGACTGATCTTTGGCAACAAGTAGTGAAAGACAGAACACTGGGGGGAAAAAAAGAAGAAAGGAGGAAGAACAGGGCACTGCATCCTGTCTTCTCTTTCTGCCATGTCCTTGTCTTTAGTGCGTTATCCCAATGATGAACACCAAGCCCCATGGCACTCTGTTGGGGATATAGTGCAAAGAAATGAGCAACAGGAAGGACAACACAGCTGTGTAGTCATATATGGTCACAATTTCACGTATGGTCCGAATTTTAACAGCTTAGTTTAATGAGGCTAGTGCAGATCACTTATGTGGATGAGAGGCCTTTTCGATCAAAAATATTTTTCGGACATTTTCACAAGTTCTGCTGACGTCATATTGTAAGTGGAAAATGAAATGCAAACAATGAAACGCATGGCCAATGCTACAATTACGTAATGTGCCATTGTTGCACAGTCACTCACACATGCTTCAAACAATGCACTCTGATATATCTGCCTTATATCGTTGAATAGCCATTTCGGGCACTGCCACTCTGCCTCCAAAGCACAATGAGCGCCACTGCACTGTGGTTACGACAACGGTAATGGTGGCTTTGCACTGTGCACTCTTCAGCATTTTACATTGAGATAAACTCTGCAAACAGAAGTCACAGAGTGATGTCATGGTTGCTGCATGCTTTCTCTATGCAAATTGAATATATGATGCAAAAAAAAAGAAAGGCACAGTACACCACGCAGGACTCAGAATCAACTGCTTGGTGATGAAGGTGGCAGGGCTGATTTGCCTGGCCAACTAATGTGATATTCATGATGAGGTAAAGGCAACGCTCTGGTTAGACATCTAGACAGAGTAGACTCATAGCTTTCATCGCACTGCTTGGAGTTGCTGAGTTGCCCAATGTAGAACATTTCTACATGTGGCGCAGGCTCCAGTGCACAATCAAGAGAGAGAGAGAGAGAGAGCACTTGGGCGTGCATGCATGTGTGTGTGTGTGTGTGTGCAACATGCTACGCGTACGTGCCACTTTCTCACACACAGTACCTTCTGTCACATTCATTCTGGCACTGCCTGCTCTTCACAGTGGGTATGTGTGAGTGCATGTGCAACTGTGAGTGTCTTTGTTGACTGAAATGCTGCGGTGTGCTCTGATGTTGGGGGAACTTGCGTGATGACCCAATTTTTCCTTTGCACAAGTACTGATGTTCTTTTTATACGGTCTCTGCTGTCTCGCTGCTCCTGGCTAAAGTGAAAGTTTTGGTTTCTTTGTTTACTTTAGTTATTGAAGCATGGAGATACAGGAAACGACTGCAGTTAAATTTTATGGAGGCTGCTCGTAAGCACAGGTTTGGTGGAATTTTCCCGTTCAAATGCCATTTTGATGCAAGATGGTGCAAAGACTCATCCTTGGTGCAATTTTGCTCAATTGACGCAGCCGTTCCATCACTCACATGCAAGAATAAAAAAAAAAAGAATGTTAGAGATGCTGTTGCAAGTGAGACAAAAGGCCCCTCAAGACACTGTGAAGTTGCACACCGCCTTTGTTAGAAAGGCATCACCTTCACGAATCTCTTCCAGTATAAAAAAACTCGGGCACCATCAGAGCTGTAAACAGACAATGGTTGCCACTCTTCAATTTCGAACTAGCATGCCAGAAACAGATTCGGCACCACCAGCAAGAGGGATTACTGGCACAGTGACCATGTTCTCATGGTGCACTTTTTTGCATGCCTGTACAGACCATCACCAGTAGAAGCTTTATGCATGCTTGCTTGTTTCATTTTTCTGCCCATCTTCCTTTCCGTTTAACATGCTTCCTCTGCACTCAGCTCACAGTGGCCCCTGCCATTTATGAGCTTGTGCCACTTGTGAAATTGTGAAAGAAACTTTTGAACCGATGATTTCTTCACATTTACATGAGAACATATTGTCTGAACAATAAAAAGGATTTCAAATATTCCCAGGAAAGGACAGGCCACCTTTTGTATGAAATTACGTTTTTGGCGATGTGCATAGACACTATTTCAATCACACGTTCATAAGCAACATTTCTAGATTACTGTCAGTTGCTTAGCTAAGTGCCACACATATCCCTTCTTCATTGCCTTCTGCACTTACTGGACAAAGTCCAGTGTGCCCACCGCCTCACAGCAGATAGTGGAGAGGGATCACATGTGACACAGACTCCGAGACTGTGCACATGCTCCCAATGTCGGAGGCCAAGCCATACATGACCACTCTTTTGTGTCAGCCACATAATGGAAAACACCATGGAGCACGAACACCAAGTGCTGATCTTGGAGGTCATGCAAGCTGTGACCTTTCCACTCTGTCTGCTATGTGGTGAAATACGCAACAACTTTTGCACAATGAGTGCAGCAGGCAGTGGAAAGGCATGATTATTTTCACAGCACTCCTAGAAGGAATTTGAAAGTCAGTGATAATTTAGTAGTGTTGCTCATGACAACACACTATGCATTAGGCAAATTTATTTACCATATAAAAGGACTGCAGTACGGCCCCTCTGAAAGCTAGCTGGGAACAGCCTCAGCAGATTTTCCATTTAACCACACTTCCACGTCAGCTAAATAGACCCCTTTCTGTCGTTCCTTCTTCTATCCACTGATCCAAAGGGGCTTACTTGAACGTGCAGAACATTGGCCAGGGCACCGAGATATCGAACTTTGAAGTCGACCTTTCCACTGTGGATGTTCTGGCTTAATGTTTTTAGGTAGCGGCTCATCTGATCCCCTGAAATAAAGACACAATACACAATGAGCACTTTCAATCACATGTCTGCACTAACATGCTCTCATATTTCACAGGTTCTGAGCAACGCCACTGCACATATGAATGTGCTGTTTCACATTGGCAAATTCACTAGTACACAGTTGCACATGTGCATTACTACACCTGTACTGACCAGCAGCACCCACAATAGTTTCACCTATGCTTGCCAAGCTTGAGCACATGTCAGTGATTAATTAATTTTTGCAGCTCAATCTCGTGACATTTAAACAATCTATAATAAAACATCGGTTTAATATAATCATAATTAAGGATCACTGTTCTCAGGTTTTATTTTTCTTTTTATCAGAGGATTTAATCTTTCTGGGTTTATATTACTCACACGAAAGGCTTCTAACTTCTTTTTAGGCAACTATATTAGTCATGTAATAGTTACAGGTTTCTTACAGTGGCTGTTGGTATGAAAAATTATTGTTTCAGTAAAACCTGCGATACCTACAGTAACCACATTTCATGACTGCTGTCTGCTTGTTTTCATTAGCAGGATATTTCTGTAGTTAAGTAGAGGGAAGAGCCTAGCTGAAACAGTGCAATCCAGAGGTGTATGTGTCTATGCATGCTGTTCATGCCGCTAAGTGAATATGCTTAAAAATGTACCAACAAAGAGGTTATCAATCTTTTTCTTACCACAGGGGTTCTCTACAGTGAGGCTAGGAGCACGGTAAAAATGTCAAACACTTACAAAATGCAATGAAGTGCTTTCAAGGATCCCAAAAGGCACCTAGTTGACCAAAAGATACTTTTATTTCATATATTCTTCCACCTGACTCCAACCAATGCAACCAACGCAACCAACTTAAGATTGTAAAAAGCACATATACGCCAGCTGTCCCCATCATCTTATGAAACCTTATCATTTTATAACAGCTTCTCAATCATATTCAGCTTCACAGGCTGCAAGGACCCAGAACTTAGCATATCACAAGGAATCCTGCCCATGTCAAGTTTTTAGGCAAGCATGGAAACAAATGCGTGTGGCACATTCATTTTTCCCTGTTTGCACTTTAATCTAACTTTGTAATACAAAGCATGCTGTGCACTGTGCTTACAGTGTTCTGCACACAGCTTTTCAAAGCACGTATGCCAACCATGTCGGCATTCTACACTGTAACGAATGCAGATTTTGTGTCTATAGTGGGCATGGAGACAAAAAAGAAGTTACATTCATTCATTACATATTGCCAATCCCAATGGGGACTATTGCAGGAGGGCAAAATAAAATGAAAAAGAAAAACAATAAGTTGTCAAATATCCATTTAATTTCAATATAAGGTATAACAACACTTGTTAGTCTACAGTGAGAAAGGCAGATGCATATGGTGACTGTTCTGAATGATTCTGCTGGAGGGGAGCTGCGATTACTGCATAGAGGCACTTGCTACTGTGTGAACACATGGAGTTGCTAACTTCGGCTCGATAATTTCCAGTCATTCAATAAGGACGTCCCGCCTTTATAGCTTATGAATTTGTTTTGTCAATTAGGCAAAGCAATTTCTTACATGTTCGGGCATTGTCACCATTTTTGCATCCCTTTAAAGCTATGTGTGTTGCTATAGTATTACGCTTCCCTCTTTTAACATCCAGTGAGATGCTATTCATGTGTTTCATTGCTGTCATTGTTATGGTGCACCAGGTATGATCACCTTTCAGTTTCTCCTTACCTACAAACTCATCAGTTGATGAAATTAAGTCAACCTCTGAACAGCTTTACATGTACAGTATCAAATGATGGAAACAAGTTTTTTTTTACCAGAAGTATTTCACTTTGTTTAGAAATGAGAAAATATTTGGTATTCTATAATTATTTAAAGGTAGTTATTCTCAAATATTCGTAACTGATTCAATTAAGTAATCTTGCTATTTGAACACTCCTAATTAAATGGTAGGGGACCAATGTACTGCTTCATGCCTGTGACTAGCCATGAGGTCCTCATTCCAAAACATGCCAGCTGACAGTACCGAGTGTGCAGCAAGCAATCCAAGGGGAAGATCCAGGATACCCTGGGATCTTCCCCTTATTGCATTATTTAAACAATTTTTTACTCAGTATACTGTTATGAAGAGAGAATGCTGCAGGCCCCTTTTTTTCTTTTTGTGACTGCGTCTTCATCGATGCGTAGGAGCCTTTGTGTGGGAATGACTGTGACGTCACCTCGGGAATGAACTCTTGCCTGGCCGAGGCAGACGTACCACCTGACAGTCATCTTGTGTACGTGTCACGCAGTTGTTTCACACTTGGCTGTACTGTCCATCGAGGGGGCAGGGGGGTGTTCACAATCATGCCTGGTCGCTTAAACTCTGGCCCCTATTGGACCATGTCCGCTTGCTTGGTTGGTCTAAATAGGCGATTGGCGGAGAAGCCTGCGTCTCCCGACAGTCCACGGGTCCCTTGGATGCTGTTGAAACCAATTTAAGGAAGGGGCCTAAGTCACTTTAGCATGAGCTAGGAGGCAGCAGCCCACAGTGCCACTTCACCACGGGAGACCAGGCTAGCCAGGCCGGCCATTGGCAACTGATATGACAATGTTTTGTACGCAATATGTGTACAGTGTATCTTTAAAATAATGCCAAGTTAATAATGCTAGTTTTTCTAATGATACCTCTCATTGTCGTCGTACCTGCAGATCTGCACTTGCCTCTGCCAGAGCTCATCCCCCTTCTTCGCCGTCTCCCTGGTGAGCTGCTGCATCCGAACACTAAGAGCTGCCTCACGTGGCTACAATACAGTCAAACCCGGATATATCGAACACACATATAACAAATTATTGTGTATAATGAACAGCAGTAAAATCCCCTAGAAAACCTTCAAAAGAAGTTTTTTTTTAATATATATATAACGAATTACCTATATGTCAAACTTTTTTGAGATCCCATTCAGATTTAATATACAGTTAAACCTTGATACAACAAAGTAGGTGATGATGACATATCAAGTTTTATGATGCAAGGGCCAGCGAGCGCCATACACATGGTGACGGGTTTTCAATGAATTGTTCATGAAATGGAGAAATGTACTTTGAATGGTGGATGTGGCATGGCTGTAAATAGGCCTAAAATCATTCACTGTAAATTGTGTAAAATATATAAGTATTAAAACAATGACAATTACCAGAGATGTGTACTATGACACCAAATGTTTTGTTACACAGGGATGATGTAATACAGCGCATAGATGAACGTAGCACTGGTGCCTCAACAGGGCCCTTGAATGCAAGGGCCTGGAGACACGTGCTATACAGTCAAACCTGACCATATCGAACCCGTTTACATTGAATTATTCTATATATCGAACGATTTCTGAGCACGGTATAGTCACAATGAGCATATATAGCAAAGATTACGCTTACATCAAACAAAAATAGCAGTGACTCCCGATATATCGAGCGACATATCGTACCGAGCACAAGTGAAAGTGGGCACAATGAGGAAAGCAACGATGGTCCTTTGCCCACATCCTCCCAGGTGATTGGTGCACTTGCACTAGTCCGGTGCTTCTGTGCAAACGTGGAGAAGTATGTGCGTCGCAGACAGCGAAATTGCGCAAGCAGAAGGAAATACAGGACTATTTAATGCGAAACAAAGCTAGCTTCATCAATAAAGTGATCTTACAAATGGTATGTGCTTTTATAACATCCAATTCTTTAGCAGGCTTTTATCGAATTATGCCCTATATCGAACTGATGGCTGTTTTTTTTGCAAGTTTGATATAGCCGGGTTCAAGTGTACTAGATGTAACGAACGCAGCAGCAGCCTCTGGTAAGAGGCCATACTACGTAACTTTTGGTTTGATAATGTGCAATGTAAGAATGTCACTTAAAAAATGCATAACAGATTTGGTATCAAATAATGGATTCATGCCAAGAAACTATGCTGGATGTAATGGGATATGCTGTCGATATGCTAAAGGAAAGTGCTTTTTCCTCTCAATTTCTGTTTCACGATGCTCCACAAGGATGTGGATAACTGTCAGTCTTTCACCACATCTACAACATGTAGGTGATCCATCAACAGTCAGCAAGAAGTTGTGTGTACCGTATGTGCACCCTATTCTTAGTCGACAGAACAGGACATCGGTTTCTTGTGATTTTCTTATTGATGAGGAGGTGCTTACTGTGGCTTAATTAAATGAAGTTTATTTGAGGCTTAGGCGTCACACAAGCATTGCCAATAGTCTCTAATTTTTTCTGAATGAGAGGTTTCAAATCTATGGCAGGGACAGCTATGGAAGAGTTAAAATCTTTTGTTGCTGTGGATGTGGCGATTTCGTGAGCGAGCACATTACCCTCGATGCCTCTGTGCTTGGGCACCCAGCACATTATGACACTATGACTGCATGCATAAACAGCGCAAAAGAGTGTATAAAGATCAATAATTACAGGTGTTTCGTGCTTTTTTAGTGATACTAAAGCCTTGACAATGCTTAGAAAGTTGGTAAATATAATTGACATTTTGATGTACCATTATTGGATGTGTTTCCCAGCCAATAATAGTACATAGGCTTCAGCTGTAGAGATACTTGTTCGCGCATGCAGAGTGCCAAAGTGCGAAAAGGATAGACCAACTGCTGCATAAGAAACGCCGGTTTGCGACCTAGATGCATCGGTGTAAAACTTTGGGCAGCAGTACTTCAACCAAAGTTTAAGGAAGCACATTCAAATGTGCATCTCAGGAGCACGCTTACCGACTTCAATAAACGACATGTCACATTCCACGAGCTGCCACTGCCACAGCGGTGACAGCTTCACGGGAAGCAGTAGATATTTTCGAGAAGTGCAACACACATTTCTCCACCGAGATTCTTTACACAGTGAGAAGAGCTCCCTGGCTATGGGCCGATTATTAAAAAGTATGGCACAGGACACATCGTTCACAGTTGTGTAACAAGGATGATCAGGATTCGAGTTTGCTTGCAGACAATATGTGAAGCTGGAATATGACCTCTGTAGATGGAGTGACCACTCATTTGATTCTACATAGAGACTTTCTGCAGGGCTTGTCCTGAAAGCACTGGCCGCTAGGCAGATACCTTTGGTGGTGCACAAGGTCTAGGATTTTTAGCGCACTTGGCGTTGCAGAATGATAGATTATAGCACCATAGTCAAGGCAAGAGCAAACAAGGCTCTTGTACAAGTTCAGGAGACATTTTCGATCACTACCCCACATTGTGCCCGACAATTTTTAAAATGCTTATCAACTTCAGACATTTTGCCTTCAGATATTTAAGTTGGGGGATAAAGGTAAGCTTAGTCTAGAATTATTCCCAGAAATTAGTCTTCACTGCTCGCAGATAGTTCCTCTCGATTAATCATGAAATTTGGCACTGGTGTCATGCCTCTTTTGTTTGAAAAGAGTATACACATACTTTTCTGGGCATTTATTTTAAACCCATTTACATTTGCCCATTAAGACAACTTGTTTACTGCAAGCTGCACCTGTCGTTCACAGATCGCAATGTTACATGATTTGAAACCTATCTGCACATCATTGACATACACAGAATAAAACACGGTGCATGGAATGACTGTATACAGGGAGTTCATTTTTACGATAAAGAGTACGCAACTAAGCACACCCTCTTGCAGCATGCCAGTCTCCTGGGTGAATGTTCTAGATAAAGCATTGCCCAATTTTACACGAAATGTGCGGTTGGACAAGTAGCTTTCGACTGTGTTTGATTTGCACGGACCCCCCTTGCAGAAAGATCTTGCATATCTCGAAGCGCCATGTTAGTCGTATGCTTTCTCTAAATCAAGAAATACCGAAAGTAAAAACTGCTTATGTGTAAACGCATCTCTGATGTTCGCCTCGATGCGAACGAGGTGGTCTATTGTCGACCTACCATCTCGGAACCCACACTGGAAGAGGTCTAGTATTTTGCTATTTTCTAGGAAAGAGATTAAGCATCGGTTTATCATTTTTTCATACAGCTTGCACAGACAGCTTGATAGTGCTATTGGCTTGTAGCTGCTGGCTAAGGACGGGTATCTGCCTCGTTTAAGTATGGGGATGACTATGGCTTCTTTCCACGAGGACTGAATATACCCAGCCACCCACATGAGATTGAAAAGAGATAGGAGCGTTTTTAGTGCTTCAGGATGTAGGTATCTAATCATTTCATACATAATGTGATCGCCACCTGGAGCCAAGTGGTTGCAACAATTGAGAGATGCCTCAAGTTCAGTTAAGCTAAATTGGCGATTGTAAGCCTCACTCGATGAACCTTTGCAGTTAAGGGGCTGCCACTCTTCGCATTCTTTCAACCTCAGGAAAGTTTCTGTATAGTGCGATGCACTGAAGACATATTAAGAGTGTTCGCCTAGACAATCCACCTGATCTTCCAGGCTATCATCTTGGCTACTTACTAAGGGTAGAGAATGTGTCTGCGGCCTATTAATTTATTTACCCTATTCCAGACTTTTGTATCGTCTGCGTAGGAATTTATACCAGAGATGTACTTTTCCCAACTCTCCCTTTTAGCAGGTCAATGTGTTCTTCTGCCCTGAGCCTTTATTTGTTTAAAACTAATCAAGTTTTGGATGGTTTGAAAGTCGCAAAGTCATCCCCAAGCGTTGTTTTGATTTTTCCGTCCTTTTTTACATTCTTGATTCCACCATGGGATACAACGCTTATTCGCTAGTCCATTAGTTTGACAGATACATTTTGTGGCAGCCTCAATTACAAAGCCTGTTATATACACCACAGTATGGTCTATATTAAAAGAGGCAATATCATCCCGGATTAAATATGTTAGCTCTTGGAAAAGTTCTCAGTCAGCGGATTCAACCTTCTACTGGGGAACATGTGGCGAGCATCCATCTCTTGATAAGCTTAACATAATTGGGAAGTGGTCACTCCCAAACGCGTTCTTGAGAACGGACCACTCCAGGTACAGCATTAGTGTACTTGACACTATGCTTAAATCTATAGAGGAATATGTGTAATGTGCCCCGCTGTAGTATGTTGGCTCTTCTTTAAGTATACAGTTGAACCCACTTATAACGATACCAGTTTTAACAATATATCGGTTATAATAATGAGAAGATGCTGCACCGTCAACTTTTGTATGTTTTCCATGGTGAAATAACCCACTTGCTACAATGCCCCGGGGCCGCATTATCAGTTATTACAATGAAGCCTGGCTGCTGGATGCCCGTGCCAAAAGGTAGTAAAATGTGAAATTCTTGAAAAGAAAAAAGAAAACGAGAAATTCGAGCCACTGCACAATGGCCCGCTGTCCCAACAGCCGCCACGCACTCATTTTCTAGCCTTCTCCGCGCGCCTCTCTCCCGTCGTTCTTCCACCTTTCCGAACACGAATGGGCTGCATCCACAGCTCTACGCCACGCCACCCTACGAAACACGAATGGACCGCGCCAATTGCGCTGCTCCCACATTTCTCGCTGGATCTTCATTCAGCGCAGTTCTGCAGACCGCTTTAATAGTTAGAGTTCATCTTTGTTGGTTGCATCAAAATCGTTCCTGGCCGTATGGTTTCTCAATCTCGTTTGACTCGCCACATGAAACGGAAGATGGCTAATTCGCTCGCTTATCATCGGCAATGCAAGACGTTGCCAGAGAAAACAAAACGCATGGCTATAGATTTTTAAACTAAGTGCTCCTAACCGATGAGGCGATCATCGCGAACGTGCTTGCATCGGAAAGCGACGGCGCCAACGGCAGTGATGACGCAATAGGACAGGCTGTCTCAACATTGTCCTCACAGGAGGCCCGGCAGATGATTCAATCCCTCCCTATGGGACTTTTCGCGAGGAACCTTCCATGGAGCAACTGGATGCCTTGGAGAAGGATGTCGACAAGCTTCGCGTAAAGCATGCAAGGCTGACAGACATAGGTTTTTCTCGTGCAAGCCAGTGAGAAGTACATGGCGAGATGCTTGTGGCAATCTCATCTCAGCATTTCTTCTGGATTTATCAAGCTGACAGGCTGCCGTGGCAACCTTCTTGCATTTTTTAAAAGGCCCCTTTTGGGGTCACCTAAGCGATGTCTCGGCGAAGCTTGCATATCGCTTGCCACCTATGACCCCTTTTTGCAGTTGTTATAGCAGTGCCATTCTTTAACGCTGACTGCCGTGGCTTGTTACACGCAATCGGAGCGCCCAGGAAACAATTAAACAAGTGAACATAATCAGCAGCCGGATGGAGGAAGGTGGTGGGGAAAGGCACTAGCCTCCCCGCCATTATAGTTTTCTCAGGTCAGCTCTGCCATCCCCCTATTTTGATTTTTTTCATGCAACCTGGTTAAACAATTGTTGGTTGTAACAATCGAATTTTTGTAGCACTTAAATATTGTTATAAGTGGGTTCAACTGTACACGCTCCTGAGGAAAAGAGAAAGTTTTCAATTAGGCGACCTCTCGAATTGCAATGAGAGTCTCCCCACAAAGTGTTATATACATTTAAATTTCTGACAACTATGTATGGTGCCGGAAGTTCATCTATGTAGTTTTGAAACTCGGTTTAAGTAAGTTGATAATTAGGAGGTATCTATACAGAGCTGATAGTGACTAGCTTGTCAAATAATACCACTTGGACAGCAAGTGCCTCTAGTGGCGTACAAAGTTTTATTTCCCGGCAGACCCCACCTCTTTCAACTATGACAGCCACACCACTGGATGACACGACAGTGTCATTGCGATCTTTACGAAAAATAGCATATTGTCGTAGAAAATTTGTGTACGTTTGAGGTGTGTTTCTTGAGCACACAGCACCCTGGGACTAAATTTGTGGAGGAGGTCTTGAACACCATCAAGATTGTGAAGGAGACCTCTGACGTTCCAATGAACTATTTGGGTACCCATATTAGAAATAGTTTTGTGCTGTATGTTTAAGAAAAGACAGCGCCCTTTACAGGCCCCGTAATGCGATGCTTCTCTTTTTTGGAAAGGTCTAGAGATTCTTGCAGCTCCATAGGCGTTGGTGGCAACGTCTGGCTGGGAGATGTGTCCATCGCCTCTTGCGGGGTGCTAGAGACCTTCTCTTGCGAGCGAATTATTCGCTATATAGGTCTCGTCTTGGGGCACGAGACCCCTGAAGCCACCAGCCCGGAGGTCAATGGCTCCTTCTTCTGAGATAGCAGAGCAGTGTAGCCGCCGCGGGGGCAGATGGCCTCACCACCGGCTCACTACGCATGGGCCAGACAGCAGCCAGAAGCCGCTGGGACGTTGTCCCCTGACGTGTCACTTCGGCAAAGCTGGTTTTAGACAGGTAGGACACCTGCCTTCGTGCCTCTTTAAATGAAATGTTTTCTTTTGACTTTAACTGTAACTATTTCCTTGTCTTTTTTCCACGACAGGCAGGACCGTGGCATGCCCGCCATCACAGTTGATGCAGTGAAGTTTGTTCTCACAGGATCCGGATGGATGTTCGTGGGCACATTTCACATAGGTGGGGCAGCCACGACAGTCCTGTGAACTGTGGCCGAATCTTTGACACTTAAGGCAACAGGAGGGTTCGGAATGTAGGGCCTGACTCTGATCTTTACGTACCCTGTCTCGATGGTCTCGGGCAGCACACTTGTACCGAATGTGAAAATAATGTGCTTCATTTGAATCTCTACTCCATTGAGACTCATCTTAATTCATTTTACATTGATCACATTTTCATTTTCCTATCCACAAGTTCAGTTTCGGTTAGGTCCATCAGATTATCATCTGAGATGACACCACAAGTGGTGTTCATCGTGCGGTGTGGGGTCACTGCTACTGGTATTTCGCCAAAAGACAGTAGGGCATGCAACTTTTCATGCTGTTTTTGTCACAGAGTTCCAGAAGGAGATCTCCACTGGCCAACTTTGTAGCCTTGTAGCCTGGTCCTATGGTTTCCGTCAAACATTTCCCAACGACAAAAGGTGACACAACTCTTACATTCTTGTATGGTTTGTCATTATGAATTACGTAAAGGTGGGGAAAAATTTGTTTTATGGCCAAAAAATTGAAATACTTCTTGGGTGCGCCCCCATTTCTGGCAGCGATCAGCAAGTGCAAGAAAGAAACTATCCATACATGTTGAATGTGTTTCGGTGGTGGCGCCAGCCAACCACCGTGGAGCCCAACAAGGAGACGCCGCAAAATCTGTAGAGGACAGGTCCTGCAAACGCCAACTGTATGCCACCCCTATAACCAAATATGACTGACCTAGATTGGCTATGTCACACAGGGTTAACCCTTGCTACCTAGAAAATCAGAAGTAATGCAGAACAGAGGAGAAGACAGGAAAGATTAAAAGTGAGAGAGAAAGATGAAGATTGGAGAGAAGTACAGGAAAAGGCAACTACCGATTTCCCCTGAGTGGGTCAGCCTAGAGGTGCCGTCTATGTGAAGCAGAGGCGAAAAAGGTGTGTTGCCTCTGCCAGGGGGCCTTAAAGGTCCTAACACTAGGCATTGGCTCAACCTCCAGTATTCCCCTTTCTCCAGACATGGCTAAGCCGCGCACAGTTACACGGGGGAGGGTCCAACCCTCACGTGCTTGGGTATGTGGTGTCACAACACACCGAACGCCTGCTGACACAGACGCCCCTGTGGGGATAATGAAGAAGGTAAAATCAGCAATTTGCTTCATTATATCGAAATTTCATTGTACTGAAATTCGACTTTTTATGCAAATAAGTACAATCACTGATCGATTTTCTTACACGGAAAGGGGCCGCAGAATTTTCCAAATTATCAGGCAATTGGAAAAAGCAAATTTGAATGAGAAAACAATTCATTTTGATGAATTTGGGAGTAGGTAACAAATGGCACGTTTTCATGCCATGTACGTCAACAATATCTGCTTGGCGGTATGAATTAAGCTAAGCCAGCCACGCTTTCACGTACACTCTGTCCCCGCAGCTGATAGCGTCGCCCGCACTGGGACGACACTGTCATGAAAGCACTGGCAGCAGGGAGCGAATGCTTGCTTTGTCTGTCTCTTGCTCCAACGAGTCACTGAAACTCGAGATTACGCAACCTCCAATACTAAACACGCGGGAAGACAGCTAACATGATGCCACGCTGTCTCAGCACGCCAACTCTTTGCACATGCCGCAGGTTACCTCTAAAGCAGGGTGCACGGCTGCATATGCACTTAGCCGCACTTACAGCCACGTGCAGCCACGGCCGAGACTCGTGCCAGAAATCACTTGTGCCAACTTAGCGACCCCACCTCCGCCCCTCGCACGCGTTTGATCGCATTACCACAAGCTTGCTTCCCTCCCCTTTTTCCTTTGCTCGCACGGGAAGGCGGCACTCATGAAGCCACCATCTTTCTTGTCTAACCCTCGCACACTTTCACTCGCTCGTAAAGTACAATATGCGCGGGGCACGATAGGATTTTATCACACTTGGACTTTATATGGAAGATGATGCAGCTACGCAGTCGCTCTTGTCATGCCGCGCGCAATTTAAGAAGTGTGTTTGCAAGCAGCCGCTTGTAATTAAATCATTTGACCATCTGCGGCCATGGAAGTTTCCATTTATTGTCTCGGCATTCCTTTGCGGCGGAAGCGAAATTATGTTATATTGAAATCAGATACAAGCTCACTTCGTTATATTGAGGTTCTAAATATATGGTGTTCTATGGACAAGATTTTATGAAAACTTAAATAATTTGTTATATAGAGAATTTTGTTGTATTGAAGTTCATTATATCGAGGTGTAACTGTATCTGTGTTCGACTGCAGTACTACGATAGTTTTCTGGAGCAAGTGGTTACAGCCAAGATTACCACAGCCGGATGTTCTAAACACATTGTACTTGCTCACTAAATCACATTCAGGAAAATATTACAGGCCCTTTACATGTGTAATGACCATGCATCTCATCAAGGCATGCATTCGATCTCATTGCTGCACTGTTAAAAACATAGAAAGACATGAGCAGCACCCACCATGTGATTGAAGGACACGTTTTCCTTGAATGGTGGAGCTGATGATACCCACTGTTTCTGCAGCAACTACCTGGCATGCTGGGTCGTCACTTTGCACACTTTCGAAGATAAAGCCCAGCACCTGAGGGTAGTCAAGCAGCAATCGCTGGGGGCTGGTCACACCCATGCTGCCAAAAAACTTGAGCACTCCTGAAATAACATCATGACACTTTAGGACATGCTAATAAAACACATAAACATGAAATTAGTTTACTAGACACTAAAGCGTGCACCAATATATCATCGTGCGAGATTTCCTGCTTGCTCCCAGTTTCAAAAGATGCCTGTACCATGCAGCTGCAACATTTGAAACAAAAGAGGCCAAGACATAATAAGTGGCAACGAAGTAACTTCAGCCACCAGTGTGTTAAAGAACAAGTGCAGCTTTGGTCACACAATACATGAACAAAAGCCCACAACAGCCTGCTGCATACCTCATTATGACTGTATTTTGACCTCAAAATATAGGTGGAACCAGCTAAGGCTACACAGTTTTCTGGTGTGCATCAACACACTTTCACATACTGCGCAGATGAATAATATACATGTGCAGAACACGGTGCAGTTTGACATGACATACTAACCTGCCACCACAATGTTAGACATTCACAAGATGTTTCCAGTCATCCTCGTGTGCAGTGTAATGTGGCTGCCCTTCGTCCCTACACGCATAAAGAAATAGTTCCCTTACAGCTCTCATCAGCACAAAAAGGTGCATTTTCCCAACTTCCTATCCAAAGCACCTTTCTCCTCCTCTCCCTTTGTGCTGGTGCACACAGCAGCTAAGAATAAAGAATATGCACCATGGCAGGCTGAATGATCGAGTGATCTAGAACAGTAAATTGATGGACTAGTTCATGGGACATAATGGGTGAAGGGGAGCGCTAGTGTAGTGTAGAAAGGCAACTAAAGAAGTTGACACAAGAAGACAACACAAACCTGGGCCCAGAAAGTTACCGAGTGGGTCAGAACCAATGTTGAGGGCTTTCTGACGGAGCTTGGATATGATGCCAGTACGCTCAAGATAATCCAAGCCATGGCTACAAGACACAAGCTCAGTCAGCACTTCTAATGCATTCAGCTGAACTAAGACATCATTCTTGTCCATTTCTTTCACCAGTCTCTCCAGATGGCCGCTTTCTGAAAGCCGCTCAAGGTTTTCAGGAGAAGCCTTTGCCACATCCACAAAGACCTAAAATGAACATAAAAAGTTATACAACACTTTAATAATCATACTAGTAATATGAAGAACACAAAGAAAGAAAGTGTGTGTTAAGAGCTCGAATTGATTTACTTTCACCATATTTTGGGGGCTACATGTTCATCTTGAAAAATGTTGCACATAAATAATTGCACATAAATAATCTTAAACACACCATAATGTTAATATTTAATGGGGCATCATCATGTATCACAATGCCCGGTGAGTGTGTGCTTGAGGCCATTAGTCATTACAAGTTCTCTAGTCTAGCCATACACTTCAAGCTACGTACTTATTGTGGCTGCACCTCACAAAATATTGTTCACAAGGAAGGCACAATCTTTGTCATTTGCCTGCAGCTAGATTAAATAACTAAAAATCACAAAAAAATAGGTTAAAAGGGTCATGCAATGCATATTCAGCATGTAATTTTGATTCACTGTTCATACAGAATCACTCTTGTTGATGCCTCAATTGATATTGACAACCTTAACTCTCATGAGAATGAGATCAAAACATTTAATACCTATAAGGTGCTCCATAAACTTATAACACACCGAGTGTAGTAGCAAATGACAAATTTTTGGAAATAAATATAGATACGCTGTTCACTGCAGGCAGCCGAGTATGCAGTTTGTGCAATCACATTGTTATAATTTACAAGTATAACAGATTGAAGAGCCAGGGTTCAGATTTTTAATAGGGGTGGGCAAATATTCGAAGTTACAAATAGAAATAGAATATTACACACTAACTATTTGTATTCAAGAAGGAACTATTCGGTATTTTTGAATAATCTGAACTAACCAAATATTTTACCACTACAGATTGTTAAAGCCTGCTTATTGTTCTCAGTCTCCTAAACAAGGTATTGCAAATTATCAGAAGTGAAACAACAAAAGCTTTCGAAGCAATGCAGAAACAAAATGGGCAATGCAAGCTTTATTTTTGGTTTCACAGCAGAAGCTTACATGATAACCTGTGATTCTTGCTTGTAGTCTGTCATTTAGTCCTTTTGGCAGTCTAGTCATGTAGCAGTTGTCTTTTACACTATGACCAGTGCCGTTTTTGCAATGGGCCTTTTTACATGTGTCTACGGCACAATTCTTTCAGCAGCATTTCCTTTTTCCGCAACTTCTTTACTTAAATAAATGCCGACCACTTATTCAGCATTTTTGGAAAGCTAGTCATACAACACCCTTTAATTCCTGGTAGGCTTGTTTGCAACTAGGCTTAAAGATGTTGAGAGGCTGTTCAAGCAGTTCTTTTAATGAAAATTCTAATGTTTAATTTAAAACTGATCCCTTGTCCCTGATAATTAGCTATCATTTTTGCACTAGTCAGTACAGGCGTAATATTTTTGCTGTAAATACATGCATCCGCTTTTCACCATTCGATATTCTATTCCATATTCAATACTCACTATTTATATTCAATTCGCATTAAAAAAAGTTGATATTCGTCCACCTCTATTTTTTAACCCTTTGACTGCCACTCCCGAGTATAACATACTTGCACAATTCTAACACGCACTTTTTTTAAAAAATAAAATGTGCATTCAAATTGGCATGCATGCTACAATCGTAACTAATTCTACTCAAGCCAATAAATGAAACCAATTCTTACAAAAAGAAAAAAGAAAAGAAAGCTCCGTGCAAGGTAGCTACCCACAGTGCCATTTAACGTTTAAGATTGTCTTAAGAAAGAGACGCTTGGAGACATCGCAAGATGGGTCAATGGTGCATGGAATGCCCTCCCGCAGACAATAGTTGCAGAATCCTCCAGAGGTGTGACATTTCTAGAGCATTAAATTGAACTGAAGATTACTTTCTGTGTTCGGTAGACAGCAAAAAGGACGCGTCATTGGACTTCAACAGCCACTAGATGCTAAGATTCTGCTGTGTGCGTGTCTGTGTGCCTTTGTATGCTCCATAATATTGTTTCAACATGGTGCACATCGACTCAGGTTTTGTTACTTGATGTGCGCGGTAGAATCAGCACATTCCCTACCTCGCAATAAGCAATTTGTGCAAAAATGAACATTGTGTACTTGTTTTACTATCTACAGAAAGGTCATAATAACAGTCAAACTTGTAAGTTCAATTTCTAATAGCAGGTGGAGCAAATGTCTCGGTGCATGGTCGCTTTGCCTTGGCAGGACAGCCATGGCAAATCAGCGTAGCAGGTTCATCTGCACTTTGACAGATGAAGGGATTTGTAAACTGTTGAAGAACTTCACATTGGAAGAAAGCAACAACGAAGAAACTGTTTCTATGAAGCATGAAATATCCACTAAACTAGCACGCAAAAAAAATCTGGCAGTACATAGGCGTGAAGTCTCGATTTTCCAGGTGGGGGCCAGGGCTCAGCAAACCGCGAAAAGTGAATGTTATCTTGCCTCGGCCACTACGAGTATTCTGCCACTGCATCAGGCAGAAGTTGCATCCATGGTCTTCGAGGTTCCTTGTTGATTTTGCAGCGGAGATGGGTCGCAATTGTTTGATTGATGCACTCAGCCATGCCATTACATTGGGGGTGTTGTGATGACGTAAACAACTGGTGAATATTATTGTACTTCATCAATTGTTTGTATTTTCCGGTGGTGAATCCAGTGCCACGATAGGAAAGAAACTTCTTAGGTTTCCCAGTGATGAAAACACTTTTCAGACACGAGATGCAGGAGTTGAAGGTTTCATTCTTATGAATAAAAGCCCAAATGAAACGGGTGGCGTGGTCCACGACCAAATGAATAAATCGCGTTGATGAGCCATATCCCACAAAACCTCTAATGTTGTTCATAGCAAGAAGGTCAAAAGGCTTGTTCAGCTGGTGGTAATTTCTCAAGAGATCCCAAACCTCTTGCTCTTCGTCCTTTTGCAGCATTGGCAAATGCCACAAAGGCAAACATATTCTGACATGTTGGTTATATTGTAATATCAGGCCAGTAATACTGTTGTGAAAGTAGCCTCAATGTTTTCTTCACACCTACATGTTCAAAGTGGTTGTGTGCTTTCTGAAGGTTAGGTTGCAGGGCACTTGGCATGCGGCCTTTTCGGATTCATTTGTGTCTTACAATCAACATACCATTCTCAATTGTATCTTTTTAAGATGGGTGGTCATGATGGTGCTGCTGGGAGTTTTTGACATGACAGAAGCTAGGCACGTACCTAGGGGGGGGGGGGGGGTTCCACCCCCCCGAAACTAAGTTGCATACTTCCCCCCATCTGCACTATCATTGCTCACACACACACCGCCAAATCAATCTTGAGACTTGACAGCAATTCGGCAGTCAACATTTTGCTGCCTTTTCCACTTCTTTTGGATCGCGGTAGTTATCAGCATCTCCTGGGGTCTGAAGGCCAGTTTTCTCAGCGCGATTAACTCGAGATGCATTCAGTTGTCACCATCTATTGAAACGGTCGGTCACGCGCATCGCTGTTGCTTCGTTAGTTCAACCTCCTTTGTTTAGACTGATCCAGGGACCAGGAAAGGGATTCAGTTTGTAGTCAGCTTGCCTGTATGCTCATGGAACGATTTGTGGCCAGAGACAATGCCAGTGGCGTTTAACTTTTCCTATTGCTCCATTATTTCCTTGAGTGACGGCTCGCTGCGGCGCTGGCAGATCCTCGGAACCATACTCCCGTGATATAGGTTAGATAAGGTGGAAAATAATGTCATGCGAAACAGCGTCTATCATCAAACCCTGCAATAACCGTTAAATCCATAAGCAATATCAATGTCACCTGTTAACCTGTCTGGTTTTTCCCTAATTGTACAGCACTTTTCATGCAAAATTGGCAACTGGAAACAAGAGTCGCAAGGAGTATAGAAATTAAGCGATCTACTAAGGGAGAGAGCCAAGGCAACAGCCAAACAGGAAGGATAAAAGAAAACTAACAAATTTAACCGTTGTTTGAGAAAATATTTATCGATCAACAACTTTTTCGTCAAAAGAGAAGTTGACAAAACGCCGCCGGAAGTGGAGAAGGATTCCGTGTGTTTTGAATGACGCTTCTACCATTATCAGTCTAACCGCCTGACGTAGCCACTTCTCTTTTATGCGTATGTGGGTGTTTTTCTAACCTCCCACGGTGGGCACAGTACGTCTAGAACTGCAGTGCCCTGCACTCTACGCTGTTGTACGGTACTGGCGGCTACGCATCGTTATGCAACTTTCCAAATAACAATACAAGTCAGTTTTAGCACCTGAACTTGGTAGAACAGTAAACGAGGGATCCAAAAGAACTGTGACAGTACCACAGTAATATATTTCTCTATATTTCTTCCAGAGCTAATTAAAAAAAAGCGCTACTAGAAAACTTAATTTTACACTTTCGCCTGTTTACTTGTTCTTGGCAGTGTTCTTCCTGTGCAAGTTCATGTGATGTGGTTCCTTGTTTGTCAAGCGAAGAAGAGGTATCTCACAGGCGTATACCTGTGAGATACACCTTATTTCTCTTTTGCAGGGTTATGCATCTTTATGCTGAATGGTCGGCACTTTTCCCATTTGTACTAGTAAAGGTACCCCCCTCCCTCATTTGCACAGGAAAGTTACCTTGGGTTGCTTCCCCGCCACCCCCCCGCCCCAAAAGTATCCTGGGTACGTGCCTGACGGAAGCTGACCAATGGGGTTCCAGGAAAGTGCGTCGGCTTCAATTTTATTGGTGCCTTTTTGATGCTTGATATTAACATCATACATGGGAAGTTTTAAATACTACCAAAATAAATGTCCTTGAGGGTTTTTGATGTTTTTTTTTTTGCCATTGCAAAAAAATTAAATTATGGGGTTTTACATGCCAAAACCACTTTCTGATTATGAGGCACGCCGTAGTGGGGGACTCCGGAAATTTCGACCGCCTGGGGTTCTTTAACGTGCACCTAAATCTAAGTACACAGGTGTTTTCACATTTCGCCCCCATCGAAATGCGGCCGCCGTGGCCGGGATTCGATCCCGCGACCTCGTGCCCAGCAGCCTAACACCATAGCCACTGAGCAACCACGGTGGGTTTTTGCCACTGCAATGCAGCATGGTCAGTTATAATGATGAATGATGCTCCGTGTAAGTAACAGTGCCACTTGTCAACGGCATCAACGATAGCAATGGCAGAGTTAATTACCATAATAGTTCATCTGCTTCAGTACAGCACCAATACCTTTGCCAGAAGCATCACGAATGCATGGCCTAGAGCTGTCACATATCGTCACAGCTGGTTTCTACGCGATTGTTTTCTTCAGCTGTGAAAACGCAAGTTCGCAATGTGCAATCCACATCCACTGTTCGTCCTTCTTTAGTAGTTCGGTCAGTGCAAAAGCTATGTCACTGAAACTTGCAGTGTAACAGCGATAAACATTAACAATTCCAAGGAAACACTGAAACTCTTTCGGACATATCAGTCTTGGAAATTAAAGGATGGCATCCATGCTGTTTTGCTTGAGCATTACAGTGCCATCAGAGACCCGGTATCCAGAGTAATCAATGGAGGTTTATGTGTACTGGCACTTCTCTTCAGTTTTATCTTAATTCCTCCATGTTCAAAAACTTACAGAACCATATCAAGGTGTGTTATGTAGTCCGAGAAGGTGTTAGAATATACAGCATCATTGAAGTAGTTTGCAACACTGCGTAGCCAATGTTCCTTTATAACACACTTAAAGGCATGTGGCGGGAGCATTTTTCAAACCGAATGGCATAACAAGCCATTTGTAACAACCACTGAAATTAACAAAAGCTGCCTTCCTTATGTCATCTGGATCCATCGAAACAGGCCAGT
The DNA here is from genome assembly GCF_050947875.1 of Dermacentor variabilis. Lineage (NCBI taxonomy): Eukaryota > Metazoa > Arthropoda > Arachnida > Ixodida > Ixodidae > Dermacentor > Dermacentor variabilis. Next base: position 137,091,246 of record NC_134568.1, read on the forward strand.
AGCCTGAGGTGATCTCTAGCATGGAAAAATACTTGGACTTTTCCAGATGGTCTAGTACATCATCAATGCGAGGTATAGGCTGGTGGTCTAGCACTGTTACTGCATTTAACTTCCGGTAATCTACGCACAAGTGTATGCGACCGTCTCTTTTCTTTTCTGCAAGAATAACAGGTGTAGCATTGGTGATTAAGACAGTCTGATCACACCTTGTGCTAGAAGAGCATCAATTTGCTTTTTGATTTCAATTTTGTCAGATTGCAAGCATTGATAAGGTGCTCGATACATGGGGGCGTTGTGATTCAGTGCTATTTTCATAAGATACACATAATGTTGGTTTGACTTTTAGAAAAAATGCCATCGTACCTACCAAGAAGGTGTTGTAGTGCTGTTTGTCGAGACTTGTGTAGGACGCTCCCTATCCCCTTTAGTCATGGCATACACATTTCTGGGCACAACTCATTTTTGCCATTTCTGTGCAGTGGTTGTAAGGAATACACAACGAACTTTAGGCTTTGAGTAAATTTAACATTATAATGCTTTCCTAAGGTACATCCATTTCACTTCTGAGTGACATGTATTGCTTCAGACGACCGCTTTGGCCAAGGCAGAGCAGCGTTTGACACAACATTTGAATTGTGCCGTTCTGGTAGTAATTGCGAGAGATCATTCTCTTCCTTTGTTGTAACGCTCGCACCCAATAATTAAACTGTGCATGTAATTAGAGTGTAATTGCACGCAAGTGCATGTAATTCCTTAATATTACTAATGAAGAAACATAGCATGACTGACTGTGCAATAAATGAATATTTAATTACTATGTAATTACAATAGGTCACTATATCAAATGCACAGATTCAGTCTGCCACCTTGACTTGCTTTCTGCGAGTCTCCAGCACAATGGCACAAAATTATGTAAATTTCACACATTTACTGAGAGTCGATCGTAATTCGTGACTGAAGGGGATATCAGGAGTCGGAGCAAGTTGGACGTATTCACCTTTAAGCTATACGCTGTGTTGTTGTAGGACCTGGCTGCCTTGAAGATGAGTCAAAGTGTTGAGGTCGATAGAGAGGTTGGAAAACAAAACATTGTCCAAACCAAGTAGCAGTTCAGTTCGCATGCCTGGGAGCACGTGCGCTTCCATATTCTTTGTCAAATTATCAATGTCCAAGTTCACAAATACACAACCCAAAGTTTTATGTGGAGACCTCACTTGCTCTATGTTGATGCAAGAGTTTTTCCTTAATTGTCGTTCTAGTTTACGGAACATGGTTTCCTTGATCCACGTGATAGTGGCCCCTGGGTCAAGCATTGCACCAAGTGGCTCTCCATCAACGAGAGCTCTGAAACTAATTTATGCTTTGGGTCGTCGCCTCCGTATCCCTGAAACTCTGCTAGGTTGTAGGCACAGGCTCGGCGTGGGCACTCATTGTGGCAGTGCATCTGACATCGAAGGCCAGCAGCGACACAGTATTTACAGTCAGTCTCCGGACCACAAGCACTCAATTGCACTGGCGTCAGTCAGTTTCCTACTCATGGCTGCATATCACGAGCGATTTTTCGGCAGTTGCACGACTAATATTGCGTTCCTGTTCGCTAAATTGATGATTCTATTTGTAGCGGTGTTGTCAACCACTGCCTCAGAGTGGAGGCGGTAAGCACAGCAAGAGCAAGCTCAAACTTTGCAGGAAGGCCATCAGTCAATCCTAATATGATGCAGCTCTCTCTCAGTTCTGCGCAGTGGCCCAGCTGACTATTTTCTTCGTTATAGCTTTTGACAGTTTGTCCTCTCCTTGATGTTGTAGCGGATGAATTCGCAGAATCAATCCGCCATAAAACTAGTGAAGCATTCAAGCATTCCATTCTTGATCTCCTCCCACAACTCATCTTTAATATCCAAAAACCTTGGTGATGTACCAGCACAATGCTCCACTGTCAATGAAGCACTGAAGTGTCCAATGATGTTGCGTTCTGTCCACGAAGCAGTGTTCCTCTTCTCGAAAAGCTGCAGCCATTTGTCCAATGAAATGTCTTTGGGTACTCCAGTGAACTTTGGTATGATGAGTGCCTTCTTTCCTGTGGCCATGACATTGATGATTGGCTGTTCAGGTATTAATCCTGTCGACTTGTGTGAAGAAAGAGGCCGAGAAGGCAATATGGCGACATGAAAACTATCTTCTTTAATCATTGTCTTCTCCTTTTACCCCGATTTACTAATGGAGCGCCGCATATATACCTCTCTACCACGTGGCCGGCTTTTCACACTTGACATGCACTTTTTTATACTTAAGACACTCCTAATGCTAATTCACTAAAAAAAGAAAGGAATAAATTTACAAGTCTGAAGACAAATAGTGGGACATTCAAAAGAAAAACATGGTCTAGTATGACCCCTAACATGTTACCCACCCCATGTGAGGAATGGCTGGAATGGGCTACACTGTACACGAGTAATAGAGAATAACTATGAAAACAGAAGAAAAAGAAGTTCCATAACATAGTTTACCAGCTAGTCCTTGCGCACGAGTTGATTTAGTGTTACTTGACAGCAGACCAACGATGCCAGTCAATAACATTGGATCCGGTGAAGCGGACTACTGCAGTAAACAATCTGCTCCTGCATCCAACATGAAAGCATGACACTCCTTCCACATTACACATCATGAAAGTAACCTGGGTGACGTGGGGCTGAAGACGAAAACATCAATAACCCCCACACAGACAAAAATTATCTGCCCCTTCTTTAAAACGACAGCCATTTGGTGCAAGAAAAGGCCGCACCTCCATATTGCCGGGTCATACACAGGGAAAATGAGGGCCTGAAGGATTGAGAATGCCTGCTTACAAAATTGATTCTTTTCCATTTCTTGCTACCACTTGAAAAAATTTCCAGGGCCCCCCTCACACTTCCCTCACTAACACATCTAAACACTCAGTTTTGAATATACTGACTTCCATCATCCACGACCACCACGCACCAACTTATTTTGATTTTACCGTTATGGGTGGGGGGTCAGATGGAAAGAAGTTTCACGGTCGCACGTTTCCGTCGAAAAGCCATGTGGCAGTTTTTGCCCTGACGAACACAACTCGTGTTACCAAAAAGCTGGCTCTACTAGATACATTGCTTGTTCAATTCTAATTACGTTCACGTTAATTGAAGAAAGAGAGATGTGTTTGGGGGGGGGGGGGGGGGCACCGCCCAGCAAAGAAAGAATCCGCCATGTGAAACGCAACCACAATGCAGCAAGGGAAATGTGGGGTGAATGGGTCAGGCAAGCGCCTTCTTTAGAGGGAAGACAAGCACTGGTGTCGATGGAGAAACTTCACGTGGCCTTGTCTCTTCCGGAAAAGATTCAACGAACTAAGCAGCTCCCAGATTTCCTGTGAAAGGCTTTCCGTCGAAAGGCCACGTGGCAGTTTTTTCCCTGATGAACACAAGTTGTGTTGCCGAAAAGCTGACTCTACTTGAGACATCGCTTCAATTCTACTTGACCCCGTTATGTGAACTGGAGAGAGAGATGTGTTCACGGAGGGGAGGGGGGGGGGGGGGGAGCATGACCCAGCAAAGAAAGAATTCACCATGGGCAACTACAATGCAGCAAGAGAAACGTGGGGTGGATGGGTCGGGCATGCGCGCCTTCTCTAGAGGAAAGACAAGAACTGGCATCGATGGAGAAACTTTACGCGGCCTTGTCGCTTCCAGAAAAGGTTCACTGAACTACGCGGCTCCCAGATTTGTAGATGCCTTACACGTCAGAGAGAAAGAGAGTAACTGGAGAGGAGAATGTGCCACTTTCTGCAGTGCTTTAGAGAATATAGTACACTCTAAAGAGCCAGACATTGGCATACGTAGGTGGGGGCAAGTTTTGTGTTCCCTCTAAAATGCCTCCACGTTGGCCATGAACAAAGATGGGGACCATGCTCATTTCACTTTAACCATAACAGGCCATGTGCACAATACCTATTTTTTCAGCTAGTGGCATGCATTCACGATGTACCTGGCGAATGTCCAAAGTGAATTGCAATAATAGTGGCTTTTGCACTGCCCTTGCTGACCATTGTTCAGATGCCAGTCATTGCAGTCTGGGCCAGCAGAATTCTTCTCTTCCTTTCTTTCCTCCAACACCCACACACAATCACTTTTTCTAGAATCGGATGCCATCAAGCTGGTGCAGATGTGTAGGTGTGTTCTTTTTTTCATGGAGCAATCTTGTCTCTTTCATTTCAGGGAGGGGAGGGGGGGTTGCAAATAATAAATTTTTTTTTGAGTAGCAAGGTGGAAGAGGGGCTTAGCTTGAAGTTCCCGGTGGGGACAATGAACCCCCTGCCCCCAGGTAGTTGACTCCTATACGGCAGTCAAAGGGTTACTGTGACAGCATTAACCCTTCGATGTTCACCTACAGAGCATACTTCACCCACTCTGTAGGCATCACATTCCTCTGACAAAAAGTGTGGGCTGATACCAAAGGCAGAGCAGTCTAACGAGTGCCTCAATGTGCTGGCCGTCATGAGAGAAGAATGCAAGAAACTGGCACATGATGCACATGTCAGGCATTTCAAAGAGTGACTTTGGCATGAGAGAAGCATGTGTGCGATCATGGCCTAATGGTAAGAGCACTGGGCTGCTGTGCTGGAGAACAGAGGTACGATCCCACCATCAGTCAGACATTTCTTTACAGCATTACAGATGGACTTCACTCACTTTGGAGGCATCGAACAGAAAGCTCGAGGCGTGTTTAGCGTCTGTGAGCGCAACACAGTGTGCATGAAATCGCAAGTTTGTAAGAGATGAGAGATAGAGAAGAATCACTTTGATAACACTTTCAGCAGGCAGATATTTTTTTGCTTGAAATATTTAGTGTGAAGAAGCTCTCGGAAGCATGACACAAAATGAAAAAATTTAATTTTACCATTTTTAACAAAGTTATAAGGTGTCAAATGACACGACCAGTGCTCGAAGGTTGTGAATCAGCACGTTATGTATTCTGTTAAAAACGTACAGCTTTCTTATATTTTATATGGCAGGAGCTCAAAAGTTGAATTTTATTTGCATCAAACGTTACGTTAGGTTTTGTAATGTTCTAACAAAAAAATATACCTGTATCAAATGAAAAGAAGATTATCTCAGGTGCTGAGACCTCTTGTTATAGGTCGCAGTTTGCGCCGAGTTCTTGATATTCGTAGGCCAAGCTGCTCGATGCAATCTTCAGTTTCTTTTTCATCTAGTGAACAGGTTGGGCACACGAGTTCAATGAGTCTTCTTTGTTTTCATTGAATCACCTGAATGCCCTATGTGGTTTTATTACATTTACAGCTAAATAACAGTCCCAAACGAGTAAATACAGCCAAACCTCGGTGATACGTTCCCGCTATGTATGTTTTCCTGGCGTCAACGTTCGCAATTGAGAACATAAAAAATGATCCATTAGAGTTGAGCTCAATTTTCACCGGTTCATATGTTCCCAGAAAACACCATTTTTCAGAACCAACATTCATTACGTGGCCAAACTGCGGTCGTATAATATGTTCTCCGGCCGCTAGATCCCATGTAAAAAAGAAAATGCGCGAGGCGCATGCGATCGAAAACAGTATATAGGTTCCCGCTGAGGCAGCTTCACCGCTATACTCGCCCACTTGCCTCACATGAAAATGCAGGCGCATACTCAATTTATCATTTTGGTACAGCAAATCTTCTCCGGGGTCGTTGCACGCGGCATTCACAGCTATCACTGCCAATCCTATTACGATAAGCATCTTCGGCTATCTGTTTCACAGCATGTGGTGCCGTCAGAAGTGTAGCGGACCTTTTTGATAGGTCATAACCGAAACGCGCCGCCGTTCCCTGCTGCAGACTGCGATCATAGACATTGTCCGCCTGCTAGATCCTATGTGAACAAGAAAAGGAGCATAATGCGCACGATTGAGCACAGTATATAGCCACCCGTCTCATGTGAAAATGATGGAGCGCAGTTTCTTATTCCAGTACCAGCTAATCTCTGCCCTGGTCGTCGCACGCCGCATTCGGAGCTATCACCACCAAACCTACTGCGATAAGCATCTTCACCTAACTGTTTTACAGCGCAGTGTGCATAGTGCCATTGGTAGCGTAAACACTTTTAGTAGGCGATAATCCAAACGTGCTGTCGTTCCCTGCTCCAGGCGGCGCGATGTGGGCATCACGTTTCACTTCGGTGGTATCCAGCATCGCCCACCAGCTCAATTTCGCTTCAGTTTCCCGTCACCCTCTTAAAACATCATGCAACAGGAAAACAAAATGCGTCTCGGGCCGCCGGAGCACCAACAGCATGACGCGCATCGGCACCTCGTGCAGCAATGATCCACGCGACACTTCGCATTACGTAGATGTCAACAACAGCTGAATCTGTCATTTTTCTAGTTACTTCAGATCGTATGTTTTCCCGGTTAGTACGTTTTTTCTCACACTTTATTCGAAAACATATGAACGAGGTTCTACTATACCAAAAATCAACAAAAATACCCACTATGCTTCTAGAAAATGTTACGGAAAATGTGAAAGAAAACGAATTGACTACTCACAATCTCAATTTTACAACCACTGAGCCAAGGTGGCATCAAATTCGCACAATGCCAAATTAGCTATTATACGAGTCGCAAAAATCACTCTGCTTATATATATTTTTCTTGAGCTGCTGTTCAACATATTTTTATTCTACAATAAACTTATGAAGACAGATGCCCAAGTTGTTTGGCCCTGACAACGTCCTAAAAAGAAACAAAGAGTGTTACTGCTAGTATTGATTTTCTTAGTTTGATTTTTCGTCATAACAACTGTTGTTTCGCACTATTCGACGTACACTTCTGGAAATCGCATCAAGACTATGCTGGATTCATGTCAAAAGCTTAACTTTTTCTATTTACTTTGTTTCATGAATTGTGTGGGACGTTTTCTGTAATGTCATCAATTGACACCACTGAGGCTGAAAGCGACAATAAGAGTGTCCCAATCATCACATGCGCATACTTAGAAAATTCACAGTGCTAAGTTCTGGCCTAGTTTTTAACATATAAAGCAAACACAAAAACAAGCATTAAAATATCAAGAGGACTGCAAGCCACACCACAAGTGGCACTGCCTGCCACCCCTTTTCTCTTTCTGAAGACTTTCTGGCAGAAAGTGACGTGGCCTCCAACCTGTTTCTCCTACAGCTGCCTACGTTCTTTTTTTGCCGGTGCTGTCACACGAGGTGAAAGGATATAAACAAAGCGTGCAGGCAGCAAATGGAAATGCTGCCTCATCCTCCTTTCCATACAAAAATTAGGGTCAGATCAGTAAGCCCCTGTCAGTTTGAACCCAACCTGCCTGCAGCATACTCTGTTGCAATATTGGCATGTTGTTCAGGCAGACATTGTAATAATAAAAAATTATTGAAAATAGCATGTGGAAAAGTAACCACAGCAAACAGCATAAGAACAGCAACAAGAAACAAAAGAACCAAGAAAGCAACATGACTTTGACGGAAGAGCACAACGAGCCAATGTCTTTTACCAGCAGCATGTAACTTGTGTCATGTCACAGGTGACAACACATTACCAGACGAAACAACACAAGTCGCATGCTACTGTTGCAGCCATTGTAGTTTCATGGCAGTCTCCACATGTGTGCGTTATTTTCAATTCACCCTCCTCCCCCCATGCACAGTGCAATTACATTCTTTTATTTATATTTATATTTTAATGTGTTTCATTCACTGAATGCCTAATGGTTATTTATGTGCTCCTTAAATGATGGCATTTCATTTCCGAGGAACACTCCTGTTATGAACTTTTCATTAGACAGACTCAGTTTCCTTCGAGTTTGTCTTAAAGGGCCCTAAACTACTTTGAGCTAAAAAATTTGTGATATAGTGGCAGTTGTGTACCAGTCCAAATGAACATACAGCAACAAATTTTTTAATGATGTAGTAATAGCAAGGTTACAGGTGTTTCGTAAAGATACAAGCAGCCACTGTTTCTCACTCACCTTCACTACCCTCCCCACAGACACTCTCTCCTCCTCACTGGACACTCTCAACAACTCCAGCAGTGAAAGTTATGGTTCACATAAACACAAAACAAGAAAGGCTCCTACATTGTCTGTGCAACACCGGTTGAATGGCAGCTTCACGGAAGGACCTGTGGCACACAATGGGTGAGGCCCTACCCTTTTTGAGAACACATCATGTTGGCACTATTGTCCCAGTCCGTAGTAAAAGCTCTTAATTTGTCAACCGATGAACTGACAGCTTTTAACCTGGTGACATCACATGCAGGATCTCGTTGGCATCACAATGTGTGAAGCGGGAACCAGAAAAGCCCAGAGAGAAGCACGGGATTGTTTTTTTTAATTTGTGTTTTTCCTACGGCCTGTAGCACTGCCATGTTCACCAAAGATCATTGTCACAGTATTCTGTACCTGATGCGCATTTAAAATGTGTTTGAAATTTCAAAGGTGGTTCAGGGGCTCTTGAAACCGTCTACTATAGACATACCAAATTAGGCTATAGAAGCACAACTAAGATTCACAGCAGTAAAAAATGGACAAATGTGCTGGAAGCCCGCTATGTACATGTTTATTCCTGAAATAACACAACACTATACACTGTGCACAATAATTACTGTCACAAGCCTTGACCAGTCACTGTGCCACTGATATTTTTCATTTGTCCACCTGGTCCCTCCAAGAGTTTCTATAAGCCTTCTTCTTTGTTGTGTTCCGACCAAGTTTCATGCTGGTTTGTAGATAATTCAGGAAATGACATTCCCTAGCCCACATCGATCTGCTATAGCCCACATCGACCTGCAATAGTCCACATCGATCTGCAATCTTGACACTGAATGAGGCCGGGCAAGCTGCCTCTGAGATCGCCAAACTCTGAAAATTCACAGCAAGATAGTACACTGGACTCCACAGTGGTCTCCCTGTCTCTGTGGCCAATTCTCAACTCAGGGAAATTGTGAGAAAGAAGATGCAATGCCAGCCATGAAGGAGCATCAGAAGGTTCCTCACGGAGCTAAATGTGTCTGCCACAACAACAAAAAGTCATGCGACGGGGGTCACAAAATATTCCCCTACAGGTTCCAAAAAGAACATACTGACGGAGGTGCAGAGAAAGGGAAGATTGGAAAAATGCTGGCTGATGTTGGTGCATGTCATGAAGAGGGAGCACTTGACCACTGTCTTCCCTGACGAGAAACTTTTTGCAAAAGCCTGCCACTACTCTGCACTCTTAATAGCATGTGTTTGCTCCAACATTACAGCTTCTCACAACTCCCTATCAGCATTTGTCATGGTTTGGGATGGGGTAACCGCCATGGGACGCACACTAGTTTTTGTGCCAAAAGGTGCCAAGATTGACACAGACCTTAAAAAAAACCTAGAGCCTCCATTTGCTGCCTTGGTCCCAGTCCCATTTCTGCGAGCAGTCTTGGAAGTTGCAGCAGAACAATGCCCCAGCTCCCAAATGAAAGGAAAGCCAGCAGTCATATCGCACCAACATGCCCCGAGTTCACTCCATCTGAAGAGTAACCTGCAAACTAACCCAGGACTTAAACGCAATGAACTTGCATGTGCGCTATTCATCCCATCATATGTGTTGATGGGGCTAAGCACCTATCAACACACCAGCGTGGTGGCCCTGAAATCATTGCTAGACCAACCTTGGAGAATGATTCCCCAGGAAGCCCTGCGAGATTCAGTTCAGGTGTACCCCGAACATTTAAAGGTTATGATCAATGCCAAGGAGGACACATTGAATAAAATATTTTGTGTTACATTTCTATGATATTCAATGCCCTTTGGGCCTATAAGGTATTTTTAAATAAACAAATAAATAAATATCAATCAAACACTTTAAAAAAAAACTCTTAAAGAGTTTTTTTTTTTTACTCTCGATTAAATATTAGGCATAATCCGTATGGCAGTAAGGTGCATGCTGTAGTCATGTAAAATTTGTGAAATGGATGCTTGATGTCATACAACAACCCATATAGTTGGCAGAAAGCATAAACATACCTCAAACACTCTAAAACGGCACACATCGCCACCATCCATAACGCTGTCCAGAACGTGTGCCACAGGGGGATGCAGCATGGCACTTAGTACTTCCTTTTCCCGTGTCATCTGTTTCAGCAGAATAGCACTCTGCTTGGATGACCAGAGGTCCTCGCTACCAAGGAGCCTCAAAACAGATTCAAGGATGCGGTGATCACGAGCAAGCTGAGACACTGTAGCATTGTCCTTGGAGCATCGAATCAGCTGTAACATAAAAGCACATATTTTTAGAGCAGTGGCCACTTTACACTGTAAGCCTCAAATAAGATCTGTGTAGCTAGAAAAAATACAACCATGAGATATCAACAGAACACAAATATCACATGTCACATGGCTGAAATTTGTCAAATGAGACAAAGTTCGGCCACACCCGAAGCAGGCTAAACTACAATAATCAAAGATTAAGCCTCCAGCAAGACCTGCAGCTACTATGACACACTATGCATGGCACTTCTAGCTTGCCCCAGAATTACTTCTGGCCAACTTGGAACATAACCTTTTGTTAGAGATACTGACACATTTTTTTTCTTTTTTTGGATAGTTAACTTATTTATTGTGGTATGAGGTCTTGATTTCTTGAAAACACAATAAACTATTAATTATACCACATTATAATGCGAGCAGTGCATGCCAAGTGCAGCACAACTCCAGGCTTATCACAGATGGCTACCGTGTGCATCAGTCAGCCTGGTGCAGTGGTCACAGGCCATATCATGACAGTGCCAAGAGCCGAGTCCTCAACAGAACCATAGGTGAGAGGGGTGCTCTACATTTTCAGAGAATAAGACTCCTAACCTGACAAGTGACACCAGAGGACCAGACTCATCTCATGCAGAGAAGGGCAAAATGAACGAGAAAAGGTTGGCAGATGTGGAAGCGTGGACTAAGCTTTCAGCAAAGTGGTTGGAGTTATTAAAAATTAAATAAATTCTGGGGTTTTATGTGCCAAAATCCTGATAGTGATTATGAGACACACCGTAATGGCAGACTTCGGATTGACCACCTGAGGTACTTTAAAAACTGCGCCTAAATTCAAGTACACAAGCATTGTTCAACTGGCCACATTAAAAGATGATATAATTAAGTTCGTTGTATGCTTGTGAAATTCCATGACGACAGATCATTCCTTCATACGATGCCTAAGGAGTCAGCAGTTACCCAATAAAGCAAAAGGAAAAAACAAGGAAAAGGAAGCAAGACAAAATTGCGTCAGTACCCTTTTGAAACAACGAACATAATTTCTGGCTAGACTAAAGTACAAGCAGCTATATTCAGTATATCATTTAGAAAATTTCTTTTGCCTGAGCAGCCTCCTTGTTTCTGTGTAATCGCAAAAACTACATTCAACAGTAGGTAAACACATTTAGAGGCCATAATTTCATAATTAAAGCTTAAAAATAAAGTAACTTGATACAGCCCCATACTTTATTCCCTGTGGGCACTAAGTAGACTGTTCTCTAAGCAGACTCATTATGCAATCATAAGCAACATACATAACGCAGTATTACCTATAGGTAAAGTTTACCGCTTCATACAAGTACTGTCAACTCACTTCAAGACAAAGAAATGTACCTGGTATTTTCAATATTAATTCAGCACTAATTACAACAGCATGTATTCTTGCGAAACAACTTTCTGTCGCAACGAAGGGAAAGCTACAGGGGTGGAGCTTCTGCTCATGTGTAATTGCAACAAGTATTCCGGCAGCGTTTAACAGCACTCTTGGTTTCTTGGAACAGCTACTTAACCAGCGTAGCTTCCACATGTGGCGTTTTTAACTCGAAAGAGATAAGTAGAACAAGCCAAGCTCTGCACTGTGTCTTACTTTACTGTTGTAAATTAGATGTCTATGTTTTCTCTTACCCAGCAAAAAGTAATGCAGATAAGAAAGTAATACACTTTTCAGGAGCGCCCTTGTGTGCGATTACTCTCCCTTGCTTATGCTTCACTGCCACAGAAAGTTGTCAGCTAGTTTATTATTACCTTAAAGAATGCTATCAAAATAAAAATTGTACACATGGTTGTCATCACAGTTGATAAAAACCAGACAGCATTTCTTGTCATTTTAGAATAAGAAAATGACACACTGCAGAGCTACACAAAAATGTTTGAATGAAGTGTACATGGCCTGAGTGAAACACTTTAGTGTGCAGTCCGGCATAGCACAACTACAAACTGAAACAAAAAATATATATATATGCTTAGATCAATAGACTTAAGCTATGATCAGAACAGAAGTGTAAGCAACACACTGCGTATGTGTGTCAATGTGATCAATAATGCAGACATACCTGTTGGCCAATACGAACGCTGATGCCACTTATCAGAAAGGTTGAATTCTGGGTGTCAAAACCATGATTTCATTATGAGGCACACCATATTGGGGGGACTCTGGATTAATTTTGACCACCAGCGGATCTTTAACGTGCCCCCAATGCGTGGCACACCGCTGTTTTTGCATTTTGCCCCCATTGAAATGCGGCCACCATGGCCGGGATTTGATCCCGCAACCTCGTGCTTAGCAGTTCAACATCAAAGTCACTAAGACAGTGCAGTGGGTTTAACAGAAAGGTTAGGACCGTGCTCTCTGTTGTACTTGTCTAGCCAGAGTCCTCAAGGTTCAAAACATGTAATAAAACAAGTTTCTGGCTGGTATTTTTTAGGCCACATTTTGCAATTTTCTAGAAGAAAAAAGGACGAAAAGTGCTCTTTTAATGTGGCATACAGAGATCAAGAACTAAGAAGGGGCAACCAATATGTTATGTTTGCTTTAGGAATGTCAATCTTAAAGTTTGAAAAGTACTAAAAATTATTTTATTACTCAAAACACTGATTGTTTATTAAAGATTCACTGACTCTTTTATGGGAACGTTGTCAAGATGTCCACTGCTATACGGGGTGTTTCACATAACTTGTGCCAAGAATTCTAAAATATGTGCTTAGCCGTAACTGATCGAAGCCAACAGCATACGGTTTGCCATCATGTGGCACTCCTTAGAGTATTTTTTATATTCCGTTTAATTAGTTTATTAGCTAAGATCAATTATGCAAAGTTTTTAATATTCAATATAGGGCCAAGTGCGTTTCCTTGCATTGCAGAGGGGGTTCAGAAACGACCAATCCAATTTTTTGTGGCAACAAACATGCTGCATGCTGATTTTTTTAGGTGTTTAAAGAAAGCCAACGAAATATGAAATAAAACCATGTGACAGCCCTCGTGCACTATTGTATTGCAGTGCTCTCAATCGTGGTTTGTGTGAAAGTAGTGTGAGCATGGACCGTGGCAAAGTGAGCAGCCGCGACTCTAGGCATTGGCTTCACAGTGCGTCAGCATCTTTGGTGGTGGCATACGGAAAGGACGTGCCGTTGTCCCTGATAAGCGATAGGCTTGACCCACAGTTGAGAGCGCTGCAATATGACAGCACACGAGCGCAGTCACATGGTTTTATTTCATATTTCGCTGGCTTTCTTTATATAGTGAAAAAAATCACCACGCAGCATGTGTTGACACAAAAAATTGCATCTGTAACTTCTGAACCCGCTCTACAACACAACGATATGCACTTGGCCTTAGAGTGAATATGAAATATTTTGCATAATTCATCTTAGTTAATTAACTAATTAAGCGGGATGTTACAAATACTCTAAGGAGCGCCACATGACAGCAAACCATATGCCATTAGTTTCATTCAGCTGTGGCAAACCACTTTTTTTTTTAAATCCTTCGCACAGTTATGTGAAGCACCCTGTATATTCATGGGGAGCATATCTGTGTCACAGGAAAACTAAAATGTTCACGATGTTTATTCACAAAATATTCCTGCAAAGGAGACTGAAATTTTAGTTGCCGTTTACCCCGATTTTCTTAGTGGTGGCGCTGTTGCTGGTAGGTCCGAATAATCAAACAGGTCCAAAAAATAAAGCTCTGAAAAACTGGCCGACAGTATTTGTATTCTTTTAAGATCAGTTTTTCAATAAATTGGACGGAAATAAAAAATCATGAAGTTACTGGAGTTAATACACCAACGCAAACATAATAGCAAAAGTTGGCAGGTATGCATATGCTTTCTGTGCTGTACTATAGCCCATGTTATGTGGCAAAAGCGCACAAAAAAGCAAACATAACCAAGGAGAACACAGTATTACAGAAGGATAACAGGCCATGGCAGACACGCTTCTATTATTTAGCAAGAGCGTGGAGCCCTAGTAGGCAGACAATTTCATCACTACAGCAAGAGATCAAACGGTTTTTCACACAAAATACGATTAGAATCACAGACATCTTGGTGAACTAGTTGATGTGCTTCTTAGCATGACTGTCTGCATGAATACGAACAATCACAAAGGACATATTGACAGGACAAGTGTAAACTACCAAGTTTAAGGCATGCTTCACATCAGAAAACATGATAAAAGGCTGACATTTCTCCAATGCCAATTGAAAAAAAAAATGCAATACCACTGCCACTTGCCTGCCATTCTTTCCTCTGACAACGATAATTGCACTAGCATCACTTCTTTTGCGTTAGTTGCATCATTACGCTAAAAGTAAAAAGGTAAAGCAAAACAGCAAATGCTGTGCATTAAGAAAGCGAACGTGTTGGCGGGCATTAAGAAACCACCAGACCCATGCACCTGTTGGTGCCTACAGTCAGGCACTAGGAATAGCTGCTACTGCTGTTGTTAACCGCTTTAAGTAAACTTTTTCTATGTATTTTTTGTTGGAGGTCCCTCCTCAGTCTTTGACTATGGGACCTCCTAGAGTTACTTCTGTAAAAAATTTCAAACGCTCAATAAACTGAAACTGAAACTGAAACCCTTTAGTTTTCACCAGACATACTGGACGTAGCTTTAACCATGCAAGTAGCCCAACGTGGTGGCCACAATGACGTCAGTGCACCGTATTCACTGCCACAGGCAACCTGCCTTCACTGTGACAGGACCGGAACGCTACCGGCATCTGTGCCAGAGCCCCCACAATGCCGTTGCCTCACTATGACCATGCCCTGTCATGCTCCCAGGTATCTTGTTTATGAAAACAAAAGTAGAAGAGATTTTTCATGTGCCATCAAGGAGGCAGCTTCTCACCACTCTAGCACCCAAACATGATGGCTACAATGACATCAGTGCAAACCATCTATAACACAAGATCTTGTGCAATTATGTGCAATCCTATGCACAAAGAAGGGGGTTTTGTTGTAATGACACAAGGAACTTTGAAGAAAAGGCCCTTACCGCCATTTAAAATAACCAAGTCCTGTGGCTTCATCCCAAAGCTTCAAAAAAGCACAGCCATCAGGATGTTGAAGGACTTCAACCTAGATTCACTTCGGGGAAGGGCTGAGAAGACTGCAACAAGTGCATTAGAAGCCTTCTTTATGGGAAAAACGCACAAGCCAGACTGTCCTCTACGAATGATTGTCACAGGGAAAAGTTCATAGCAAAGCCTTGTGAGACATTTACAGCAGCACCTAAGTTCACTAAAGAGTGAAGACCTGTTCCTTGTCCGCAGCTCACTTGACATCATAAAGGAATTCAGAGACAGAGAAGTGTCCGGCACCAATGGTTTTTCAATCGACGTTGAGGCCTTGTTCTATTCCGTTCCTCATGGTGAACAGATTCATGCCATATGAGAGGTGATTAACGAGAACGGTGAAATCAGATTCCAAAATGCCACAGGGGTAAGCAGCAACAACTTCCTTACAATACTTGAGTTTTACCTTGAATCAACAGCCATTAGCTTTAATGGCCAGTACTATGTGCAAAAAACAGGCATATGTATCGGCTCCTAAGTAGCTCCATTTTTATGTGACATTTTTAAAATCATTTGTCAACAAGCACATAGCACCCAAATTTAGAGACTTTCATGTCACTAAAGCATACAGGTATGTAAATGACTATCTCCTGATTTTGAGCAATGTAGACAGCCCTATAAACTACAATATTACTACAGGCATTTTGAACCTTTTCGACAATTCAGCCAAAAGGACTTAGGTTCATCTGCGAAATGGAAGACAATAATCTATCCAATTCCTGGATATAAAAATTATCTTCAAGGCCAACCACATATGTTGGATATATAATCAAAAAACTAAAAAATGTCTGTTGCTGTTTACAGCACATATTCAAAAGAGGAATCGGCATGATTTGCATGAAAGCATCGCTAGACAAGTCATGCCATCATGTGGTTCAAGGTGGTATCGATATCCAAATTGAGCACCTAAAATCAGCCAAGTACCCCGATTCCCTTGTTTACAGCGTCTGGGAGGCCCTTCCGTAGAAGCTGGAGCCTTCAGGATAAAATAGTGCTACAGCATGTGAACAACAGCCAATGCTAGCCATTCTATACATCCACTGCATATCGCACAAATTGAAGAAAGTGGTTTCTAAGTAAAATATCAATGTTGTATTCTCAGCCCTGTGTAAGCTTTCAAAAATACTCTCCCTCACCTCGAAAAGGAACCATACGCAGTGTGATAAGAGCCACGCCACTCGTCTCACTGAATGCGCTTTGAATGTTGTGTATAGGGTCCTCCTTAGTCGTGATAAAGTTTACATAGGACAGACAGGATGATGCTTCAATGATAGGGCAAGAGAGCGCACACTATCGATTAAGAACTCGGGAGGGCACCTAGCCGAACATTGCAAAAGGTATGGGTGCACACCGGAATGTGCATATGCATTTCTAAAGCGGTCACAAGACAGACTAGAAAGAGAAAGAGGGTGAAAAGTGCATTAGCACGCCTTCTTTAGCACTTAATGACGAAGAAGTTGCCTTCCTGGAAGGATATGTGTAGTGTCCCAATTTATTCATGTAGCAACTCACTCTTTAAGCAATGTTATTGCTTTTTGTTTATCTCTCATGTATGTCCCTGTTTACTGATGCAGTGCCTTGTTCTTTAAGCACTATTATTGTTTCTTTATATTGTTACATGAGGCTGAAGTTGAATACTATTTACAATTTATTTACAGGGAAGCTCACGGTGGCCAAAAATGGCGACGCTAAATCAAGCCGGCACACACGTCGTCTTCGTTCTCCGCAGTACAGCCACACTGCGGCGGCTGTTCCGTAGCATCACCCCCGGCTGTAGAAGTACCGTCCCGGTGCTTAATCTACACATCCGCGGTGAAAGGTGTGTGGTATAGTTTTAGTCTTGCCACGTGAACGATGTTACTTGCAGCTGGTGATGAAACTGAGAGATCGGCGGGGATGATTTC
Organism: Dermacentor variabilis; assembly: GCF_050947875.1. NCBI lineage: Eukaryota > Metazoa > Arthropoda > Arachnida > Ixodida > Ixodidae > Dermacentor > Dermacentor variabilis. The sequence continues at coordinate 137,108,540 of NC_134568.1, forward strand.
ATATGTGACATCGGTCACTTGTCGTACCACACGGTAAGGGCCAGTGTAGCGCGACAGCAGCTTTTCAGAAAAGCCCACACGTCGAATGGGTGACCAGAGAAGCACCTGAGAACCCGGAGAAAAGTGCACGTCACGATGGTGGCAATCATAGAGGCATCTCTGATGCTCCTGTGAGGCCTCGAGACGGGTGCGGGCAAGCTGGCGCGCATGGTCAGCGTGTGCGATCGTGTAGCGGGCGTATTCAGTGGCGGAACGTGTGGCCGAGGGCAGCAAAGTGTCCAAGGGCAACACGGGTTCTCAGCCATATAGCAGATAGAATGGTGAATAGCCGGCGGTGTCGTGACGCAATGAATTATACGCGAACGTAACATATTGTGAAGATCCCAGTCGTGGTGGTCGGTCGCAACGTACCTCGAAAGCATGTCGGTGATGGTCCGGTTGAGGCGCTCCGTGAGACCGTTGGTCTGTAGGTGGTAGGACGTGCTGAACTTGTGCTTTGTCGAGCAGGAGCGGAGGATGTCCTCGACGACTGCCGACAGAAAGCTGCGGCCACGGTCAGTGAGTAATTGGCGCGGAGCACCGTGCACTAAAATGATGCAGGAAGTCAGCAACGTCAGCAGCACAACTTGTCGGAAGGGCTCTGGTGATTGCGTACCGCGTAGCATAATCAGTAGCGATGGTGACCCATTTATTTCAGGAGCCCGAGAAAGGAAACAGTCCAAGAAGGTCTAGACCAACACGGAAAAAGGGTTCCGGTGGAATGTCGTTCGGCTGGAGACATCCAGCTGGAGGTGTGGAGGGCTTCTTCCAGCGCTGACAGGGCTCACAAGCGGCAACGTAGCGCCGCACGGAGCGGACGAGACCCGGCCAAAAGAATCGACGGCGTACCCGGTCGTATGTGCGCGAGACGCCCAAGTGTCCAGCCAAGGGAGCATCGTGAAGTTTCTGGAGGACAGTCGAACGCAGGTGCGATGGAATGACGAGCAGAAGGTCAAGGCCATGTGGATCAAAATTGAGGCGGTAGAATGCCCCCTCCTTAAGGAGAAACATCCGGAGAGAGGCGTCCCCAGGAGTTGACTTCAGACGGTCGATGAGGGCTCATAATGAAGGATCGCGCCGTTGCTCATTGCCGATTTTAAGCAACTGGGACACAGAGAAAACGCAAGCGATGGCGTCTGCATCAGCCGGTTCGTCGACCGGGTAGCGGGACAAACAATCGGCATCCTGGTGCAAGCATCCCGTTTTATATACCACGGAGAAGGTATATTCTTGCAGGCGTAACGCCCAGCGAGCGAGTCGTCCAGTGGGGTCCTTGAGCGAGGATAGCCAGCAGAGAGCGTGGTGATCAGTGATGACACAGAAGGGGCGTCCGTACAAGTATGGACGAAATTTCGCAACAGCCCACACAAGAGCGAGGCACTCAAGCTCTGTGATTGAATAATTGCGCTCGGCGGGTGATAGAAGTCTGCTGGCATAGGCTATAACGCGATCATGTCCACGCTGGCGCTGTGCTAACACTGCTCCTATGCCGTGACCACTGGCATCAGTTCGAACTACTGTTCAGGCAGACGGGTCAAAGTGGGCCAAGATTGGAGGCGTGCTAAGGAGAGTAGTCAGCTGCGAAAAAGATGCTGCATGGTCAGGACCCGAAGAAAAAGGGACGTCTTTCTTCAAGAGGTCGGTAAGGGGAAGTGCGATGGTCGCAAAATCCTTCACAAAGCGTCGGAAATAAGAGCACAGCCCTATGAAACTACGAACGTCCTTGGTAGACTTCGGAACAGGAAAATTCGTAACGGCGCGAATTTTGTCCGGATCGGGTCGCATGCCTCTGGCGTCTATGAGGTGTCCAAGGACGGCGATTTGGCGGCGAGCGAAATGACATTTTGACGAGTTCAACTGGAGACCGGCGCAACGGAACACGTCAAGAATCGCTTAAAGACGGCATCACCTTGAACTGATAAAGGCCGTCAGGGGTAACAACTGCAGTCTTCTCTCGGTCCATGTCATCTACGGATAACTGCCAGTAGCTGGACCATAAGTCGATAGAAGAAAAATAGGTGGCACCGTACAGGCAGTCTAGAGCGTCATCAATACGTGGCAAAGGGTACACGTCCTTTTTTGTGATTTTGTTCAGGTGGCGATAATCTACACAAAAGCACCACGTTCCATCCTTCTTTTTGACAAGTACGACGGGAGATGCCCAGGGACTGCAGGAAGGCTCGATAATGTCCTTTGCAAGCATCTTTTTGACTTCCTGTTGGATAACTGCTCGTTCCGACGCAGAAACGCGATATGGACGTCGGTGAATAGGGTTCGCATCGCCAGTATTTATGCAATGGGTCACGACGGACGTTTGACCTAAGGGTCTATTGTCAAAGTCAAAAATGTCGTGATAGCCTTCAAGAACGCGGCAAAGAGCTTCAGCTTGAGCAGGTGTAAGGTCAGAGGAAACCATCTTCTTAATGTCGACGTCAGTACCGTACGATGACATCCCGGTATGGGCTGAGCTGTAACGATCTTTCACTGTGAATGGCTCGAGCTCATCATCCTGCAAAGCGCTAATTATAGCCAAGGAGATCCCCTGAGGCAGAACTTGCGTGGTTAGCGCGAAATTGACAAGTGGAAGGCAGGTGCGGTTGCCAGTAATTTTCAGCACAGTGTGCGGCACGGTAACACCATGTGCAAGCATGACGGCCGGAATTGGTGCGGCCACGTAACTGCCATCAGGTACAGCTGGTGAGGACAACAAGTCGATGTGTGTCACAGAGTGAGGCGGTAGGCGAATAAAATCCATGCAGCTCAGATGGCTTGGAGGCGTGTCCACAGGGTCGGCAAGAAGAGGCAAGTCAAGGCGAAGTGAGCCGGCCGAACAGTCAATGAGGGCAGAATGATTGGCAAGAAAATCCAGACCGAGAATGAGTTCGTGAAGACAATGCTCGATGACGGTGAAGAGAACGACGGTGTGTCTCTCAGCAATGGTGAGTCGGGCAGAACACATGCCAACAATAGCGACCCTCCGTCGGCGACTTGTACAACTCGGTTCGGGGCAGGCGTCAGAACTTTCTTGAGCCGACGGAGAAGAGCAGCACTCATACTGGACACATGCACCCCGGTGTCAATCAACGCGCACACAGGAACATTGCCGACGAGAACGTCGAAAAGATTCTTGTTCGTGGGTAAGGTGAAGCGAGGATTTCGTGCCAATGTCGTCAATGCAGCTTCACCTCCAGAGGCTGCGCTGTCTAGTTTTCCGGTCGGAGAAGGAGCACGGCGTGACAGGGGCGAGCGAGATTGGCGGCGGGAGGGGGAAGGCGAGCGGGAGTAGCGGGGTCGTGTCAAAGGTGTCGCAGGGTCAGATGATGGAGCAGGCATAGAAGGGGCGAAGGAAAAGGATGCGCTAGATGGGCGAAGGGGGTAATCAGGATAATAGCGCGTCGGAGAAGTGCAGCGGCTGCGGCAGTGGCGAGCGACATGTCCAATGCGTCGGCAGTTAAAACAGATTGGCTTGTCGTCCACGGTTCGCCATTCGGAGGGGTTGCGTTGTCCATAAGAGGAGTAAGAAGAGCGTGGTGGGGACGTGCGTGGAGACAAAGGTTCCGAGCGTACGGAACGAATGGATTGCAGGCCGACGTTGGACAACTCTTGACGGACGACGGCCCGGATCAAGGAGATTGTCACCGGAGAATGATCAGGTAACGGGAATGAAGGGGCCGCCGGTTGTGCGGCTTCGACCTCACGACGAATGATGCGGGTCAAGTTGTCACATCGCGACGGCTGGTGGAAGAGGTCGTCACAGGATGACGTAGCAGCTGTGTTGGGAAGTCACGTGATGTGCTGGGATACCCGGCAGCTTTTAGTATGCTCGAGACGGCGGCACTCCTTGAGGATGGTATCGATGCTGGTGACGTTCGTAAACACCAGTAAATTGAAGGCGTCGTCAGCAATGCCTTTGAGGACGTGATTAACCTTATCGTCCTCAGTCATGTTCAGGTCAGCCTTGGCACAAAGGGCCAAGATGTCGAGAATGTACGACACGTAGGACTCGGTCGACGTCTGTACACGTGTGGCAAGGGCTTTCTTGGCATTGACTTGTGGACCAACCGGATTGCCAAAAAGGTCGCGTAGCTTGTCCTTGAAGAGATCCCAGCTCGTGATCTCCTCTTCCCGAGTCTGGAACCACGCCAATGGAGCTCCGTCGAGGTAGAAAAGTACGTTGGCAAGCATAATAGTCGGATCCCACCTGTGACTGGTGCTGACACGTTCGTATAAGCGGAGCCAGTCATCAACATCAGGACTGCCGACTCCGTTGAAAACACCAGGATCCCGAGGTGGGGAAACGGCGACGTAGGTAGGGGCTGTAGGCGGAGACGCTTGCGTAGATGAAGTGCTGCCAGCAGGAGCCGAAGCTGCATTGTCGCCGTTGCGACCACTGCGAAGCTTCATAACGGGTGCCGCCACAGTGGCTCCTCAGTGCCACTACAGTGTGGCTGCACTGAGGAGGACGAAGACGATGTGTGTGCCGGCTTGATTTAACGTCGCCATATTATTCATGTTTCATATACTTTGTAGCCAAGTGCCATAGGTTGGTTTATTGTTTTCTTGTCTTTTGTTTTGTTTATTTACTCCTTCCAGATCCTGCTTTCCAGAGCAGCATCTTCTTTTTTAGTTTTCTAAGTCATTTTATTTAGATTTTTATTAGTTTGTGGGTCTGCGAAAGTGCTTTAACCTATCTTCACATATTTTGTAGAGGCAGGCATTGTGCAGTGCAATAATCTCTGTTGTCTCTAATCACCTTTGGTATACTGGGCCACACAGATCTGTCACGGTGCATGTCAATGATGTGGATGTTTTGAAGGGGTTCTGGTGCATTTGATATTTGGTGGCTTTATCATGAATGTGATACCCCAAGTTGGCCTCGTGCTTTACTTATAAATATCATGTTTCTTCAATAAACCTCAGGTGGCGCGGTAAGAAGGTAATTGAAGCGGACTGGTGAGAAGTTCTTTTTCACGAGTACGTTGTTTCGAATCATGAACAAAGACAATACGCACCAAAATGACCTTGGGACAACGTGGACATTCTCTTCTAAATACTCTAAGAGGCCTTTTAGCTCTGGGTCTGCTCGCTGCTGTTCAATGAAGTCTTCCATGCTTACTACTCCAAGGAAGGCGTTGTCATCCTCGTCGCCTTGCGGCGGCGCGTCAATGGGGGCGCATGACAGGCAATCGACATGAGAGTGTTTTCATCCGGACTTGTAGATTACAGTGATGTCATATTCTTGCAGTCTGAGGCTCCACCGTGCTAGCCATTCTGATGGGTCCTTTAAATTAGTTAGCCAACACAATGCGTGATGGTCACTGACAACTTCGAATGGCCTGCCATACAGGTAAGGGCAGAATTTTTCTGTAGCCCAAATGATGGCGAGGCATTCCTTTACAGTCGTAGAATAATTGCCTTCCCCTTTTCAAAGCGACCGGCTAGCGTAAGCCACCACCTGTTCAAGTCCATCTTTCCTCCGGACTAGGATGGCCCTGAGGCCTAGGTTGCTGGCGTCAGTGTGGATTTCGGTGTCGGCGTCCTCATCGAAGTGCACAAGTACCGGCGGCAACTGCACGCGTCTTTTGAGTTTTTGAAATGCGTCGGCCTGCGGCGTTTTGCACTTGAAGTTGACATCACATTTAGTTAGATGTGTCAGCAGCTCAATGATGCATGAAAAGTCCTTGACAAACCGCCTGTAGTAGGCACACATGCCAAGGAATCTACGCACTGCCTTCTTGTCGATGGGCTGCGGGAACTTTGCGATTGCAGCTGTCTTTTGTGGGTCAAGGCAGACTCCCGATTTGCTGATGACGCAGCCTAGGAACAGAAGCTCATCGTAAGTGAAGCGGCACTTTTCCGGCTTCAGAGTGAGCCCTGATGACTTGATGGACTCTAGTACTGTCGCAAGCCGCCTAAGGTGATCATCAAAATTTCCGGCGAAGAGGATGACGTCCTCCAAGTAAACAGGACACATCTGCCACTTCAATTCTGCTAAAACCGTGCCCATGACGTGCTGGAACGTTGCAGGTGCTGAGCACAGTCCGAACGGCATGACCATGAACTTGTAGAGGCCGCCTGGCGTGATGAAGGCAGTTCTTTCGTGATCTCTCTCATCAACTTCTATTTGCCAGTAGCCAGACTTGAGGTCTATCGATGAGAAGTATTTAGCGTTGCAGAGCTGACCTAATGCGTTGTCTATCCATGGGAGGGGGTATACATTCTTCTTCGTGATCTTGTTCAGTAGACGATAATCGATGCAGAAACGTAGGGTTTCGTCCTTTTTCTTTACCAAGACTACAGGAGATGCCCATGGGCTTTTCGACAGCTGGATGATGTCGTCTCGCAGCATTTCGTCGACTTGTTGCCTAATAGCTTCATGTTATCGCATCGAAACTTGGTAAGGGCTCTGGCGGGGTAGTCGAGTGCACTCTTCGGTGATTATGCGATGCTTTGTGACTGGTGTTTGTTGAATCCTCAATGACGTCAAAAAGCAGTCTTTGTATTGTCGGAGCAGAATTCTGAGCTGTTGCTGCTTAATCATGGGGAGACTTGGATTTATGTCGAAGTCTGGTTTGGGAACTATGGTCGTCAAGGTAGAAGCGGCAGAATCCGTGAGGACAAACGTATTGCTGGTTTCTAAAATTTCCTCGATGCGCGTCATTGCCTGGCCCTTGTTGATACGCTTGAACTCCCGGCTGAAGTTGGTTAGCATCACTTCCGCTTTCTCTCCGTGGAGTCGAGCGATCCCTCTTGCAACGCAAATTTCGCGGTCGATCAGTAGACGTTGGTCGCCCTCGATGACGCCTTCTACGTCAGCGGGTGTTTCAGTGCCGACGGAAATAACAATGCTGGAGCGCGGTGGGATGCTCACTTGATCTCCGAGCACACTCAAGGCGTGGTGACTATGACAGCACTCCGGCAGTATCGCTTGATCTTCAGACAGCGTTATCGATTTCAACTTCAGGTCGATGATTGCGCCGTGTTGGTTCAGGAAGTCCATGCCGAGAATGATGTCTCATGAACACTGTTAAAGGATAATGAAGGTGGCAGGGTAAGTTCGCTCATGAATGGTAATTCTTGCCGTGCAGATTTCAGCCGGCGTAATGAGGTGTCCTCCAGCGGTCCGAATTTGAGGGCCTTCCCATGCAGTCTTAACTTTCTTCAACTGGGCGGCGATGGGTCCACTCATGACGGAGTAATCAACTCCTGTGTCCACTAAGGCGGTGACTGCGTGGCCATCAAAAAGCACGTCAAGGTTGGTGGTTCTTTCTCTTGCGTTGCAGTTAGGTCTTTGCGTCGGATCACGGCTGCGCCGCATTGACCTGTGACTGGTACGTGGCGTTGTCAGGTCGTCTTTCGTGGACATATTCTTTCCTTTCAGACTTCGTTGGGATGCCGCCGTCTCGTCGATATGTCGTCGAGACAGGATTTTCAGTGTCTTCGGCAGGCGGAGGATCTTGGTCAGTTCGACGAACAGCAACCGCACCTCCATTGGTTGCTGGTTTTAGTTTTCTGGATATGCGCTCACAGAGCAGCCCTGGGCTGGGCCAGTGTATGGAAGACGCTGTGGCACCAGGTAGCGGCCTGGTGATGGCGAACGAGAGGGTCGTCGAGGAGTCCACTGAGTAGCGGCGAGGTAGTCAGCGATATCACAAGGGCTTCCACCTTGCTGAGGGCATGAAACGTTGACGTAAAACCCTCGTAGTCCCATTTCGCGGTATGGGCATCGGCAGTAGATATGTCCGACTCCCCCGCAGTGATAGCAGAGTGGGCGGTGGCCACGGGCGCGCCAAATGTCCGTCTTTCTCGTGTGGCTGTGCTGTGCATTCGGCAGGCGTGCTGGCGGCGGTGGACGACGGAATTACGGCATTACAGGGCCCTGGCGGGGACGCAGAAGGGGACTTTGACAGCGGCGCAGGTCATCGCTTCCGGTATATGAAGCGGTGATTCAGGCTGCACTTCGGAAACGGCCAGTGATCATCGAAGTTCGTCCTTGACGATGTCAGTGACTGAGGACAGCTGAAGTTCCGACGATGGAAATATCTTGTGCAGTTCGCGCACAATGACCCTTATGTTCTCTAGGGGGTCACCGGAGCCCAGTGCTCGGATGACGCACTGTGGCATGAGCACTTGGCGGTTATATAGCCTAGTGTGCATTTCTAGAGTTTTCTCAATCGTCGTTGCCTCTGTCAAGAACCAGGCCATGGTCTTCGGTGGGTTACGGATAAGTCCAGTGAAAAGTTCTTGCTTTCACCTCGCATCAAGAAACACACTTTTTTATCTTTGGACATTTCCAGGTAGGCGTTCCAGAAAAGACGGGTCATCTCTTCCATGAAGATAGCAATGGTCTCATTGGGTAGTTGCCCTCAGGTTTCCAGCAGAACTTCGGCCCTTTCTTTTCGGACAACGCTCGTGAACGTCCTCAGGAGTTTGCTGGAGAACAGGTCCTACGTTGTAAGGGCGGACTCCCGGTTCTCGAACAAAGTCCTCGTGGCATTTTCCAAGTAGAAGTACACATGTCGTAGCTTACCCTCAGAGGTCCAGTTGTTGAAGGTCAAGATCCTTTCGAAGGTTTCGAGCCAGGTTTCCGGATTCTCCCACGTAGCTCCACGGAAGGTAGGGGGCTCTCTGGGTTGCACGATGGGTGACGCTGGGGCTGCCATTGTGGTAGTTGAGCTGGCCACGGTCTTCCTGGTGGCATCAGGCAGAAGTCCATGCTCTGCAGGTAGTCTTTGCCGCCTGTGGCTAGCTCGCTGCATCTTGGTTAAGACGAACATTCAGAGTGACCGCCACCGCTACCGGTCCTGGAGGCTAGCAAGAGTACCACTTGAAAACAGTTTTCTATTATGTTCAGCTAAATGAATGCTTTTTATGTCCTTTTAAACCCTGTTTTAAATCCACTTCATTTACAATTTTGAAGTAAGATAAAATTTGGATGCATATGCTCATTTTGCCAATTATTCTTCTGATAAGATGAACAAATTTTCATGGTCCCTTCAAGTTCATCTTAAAGCAAGTCTACCGTACTTTTAAGCAGCCTAGGGCCAGAGAAACATGACAAAGAATTTCATCGATCAGCAAGCACCTAGAGACCATATCTTCTTTTCCTGGACACTCCCACAAGCAGTGTACTGGACAGATCTCAAAGGGTAGTCGAGTGCTTGATAATTAAAAATTATGGGGTTTTAGTGCCAAAACCTCTTTCGGATTACGAGACACGCCGTAGTGGGGAACTCCGGAAATTTGGACCACCTGGGATTCTTTAACGTGCACCTAAATCTAAGTACACGTGTGTTTTCGCATTTCATCCCCATCGAAATGCGGCCGCCTTGGCCGGGATTCGATCCCGCGACCTCATGCTTAGCAGCCCAACACCATAGCCACTAAGCAACCACGGCGGGTAGAGTGCTTGATAATAATAGTTCAATTAACATACATGAAGAATCAGAAAATCGTGTTATGTACCCCTAAGAACTACTTGCTGCAAAATCGAGAACTACGATGCTCATTCTTCACAGTGTCCTGTTACCTACCTGCACAGGAAGCTTCCCCAGTAGTCAGGTTTTTTTCAGTTTTCGTAAATGAAACAGGAATATGACACTGACTGAATATGATGAGAAAAGAGGTGATATGCACTAGCAGAGACTTAATAATTGTATAGTCTACCTGGCGTAAGACGACTGCTTTCAGTGCCCCATGAGAAGTGCTCAATGCAGTCACAAAATGCTGCTTGTGAGCGGAAAGTAATGCGGATGGTGGAAACGCATCAAGAAGCTTTCCAAGCAGCTCACTGAGTTCATCTAAAGTATTCCTGGAAAAAAACAAAAACAAAAAAGCAAGGAAATAAAAATTGTCAGGACTTGCACAGCACAAACAAAACCCGAAGCTCAAATGACCAACGGCAGCAGACATGCGAGCAAACGTATACAAATTTTGACATGGAACATGGAGGACAACACCAATATCTGGTGTGAAGAAGCACTTCCACGAAAAATTACATTATGATCTTGGCCACTTGGACCTCAAAAAAGAATAACATTAAATTTGATATAAAGGCTTATGCTAATTTATTGTGCCATATTTACATCATGGTCATAAAAGTAAAGAATGTACAAGCTCCTAGCAAAAAGAAAAAAAAAATGTGCCCCCATTTATTTGTTACACAGTGCCATTGATACAGCTCCATTAAGCTCTGGTCAAGTGGAACACTCAAACATACACTTTTATTGGGAAAAAGTTTATTGTAAAACTCATTTGTCAAAAAAAAAAAGATATTCAAAGTTGTAGTTAGTCACAGTATGTTTAAATATATGCAATCACAAAGTAGGTTTAAAAATATCTTCAATAATGCCTAATAAAGCTGAATTACATTACAAACTAATACTAAAACCACCAAAGCTTATTTTTCTGTATTATACGATACAGTACCATCTATAAATGGGCCTAGCACACATATTCTTGTTTAGAAAACCATTGCTCCACTGCATAAATGCAGACTTGGAGCATGCTTAGCGATGAAATTGTATTCTACTACCGATGACACAAATGCAGCAGCACTCATGGGTTAATTTTTTTGAGAATGCAGGGAGAAAAAAAAAAGAATAGGAGCGTACAAGCCAAGCACATATTGTAAACAAGCTCGGAGACACCCATACTGCAATACATTAAACAATTTGGGCAGCACAAAGCTCAGGGGCTTCTTTAAAAAGCAAGACTGCTCGAACTTGCACATCACCCAAGAGACATCCCAGTACCAATGTGCTGGTGCGGTTGTCTGCATAATGTCCTTTTTTTTTCTGTTTTCTTAAGCAATCCCTACTACTTCTGACTTTTACAATAGACACACACTACACACACATAAATATGACTTGCAAAGTGAGAGATGACCCCGCTTGCACAATATTAAAGCCGCAAGACTGAAAGTTGTAGCACAAATGCATGGTTGTACCACGAATGGTGCCACATATAAAAGGAACTTCGCAGTCTCTAGGAGATAAGAGACGAGTGTGAAGAGACAACACGATCAGTGTGCTAATAACCTTCGTTAGTGTTCTCACTAACAAAGTCCGATAACCGTGCTTTGGCAGGCACTAATCAGAGACAATCAAATACTGCACTCGTGCATGCACGTAAGCAGTGCGAGCCCGTAGTTCACCTTGCGTCATCTGTCAAGCTACGTATTAACTTAGCCTTTTGCAGCAACGATTTTCTTGTGCGTCATATTGCAATGCGCTTGACCTATTTGCTTTGAAGTTCCTTTATGCGAATCAAACTGGACAAACATTCCAGACGGTATGAGATATTTAAAGTAAAAATCGCCGATTTTAGAGAAAACCACACAGACACCGGTTGCTACCCGAGGCGGTCGCACTGCACGTTATTACGTCTCAGTAACTCGAGAATAAACAACTATCCGGTGAACCTTTTCAGCGAATGCGAGTTTTCAGATTTGACCCTCTCACTACGATTCTTTACGACAAACAGGCAGCAACAGCGGTTTGAGCATAGCTTGACTGCAAGACGAGTTAAAATGCCGAGTCATTAGAACGTTCGAGAAAAAATTCTTTTTTGCCTGCACAAATAAAATTGTCTCGCTTCAGCTCTTGCTAGCCTTTGTTTCGTTGACTTTTTCCCTGTGATTCTAGTTTCTTAGCCGTACTTTATCGCATGCCCACACTCGTATAAATAACAGCACAGAAGAGAAGCACACATATTTACCCGTTAAACGTGCTTGAACAGCTGAACAAAGGGCTTAGATCAAGGTCTTTCGATACGTTATAAATATTTTCTGCGCGCGTTGCACTCAAAATTGCCTTCGCTTCAGCTAAGTTTTCACAGGAACTCTTTTCTGAAATGTCTCTCAGCAATGCAGCAAGCACCACCTTCAGATCAGCCGCCATCTTTACCAATGATGCTAAAAATGAAATCAAAGAAGGTTGGTTTCGTAATGAAATAGTCCTCACGGTCCTCACCACTTCTCGATCTACAACTTATAATCTAAAAAAAGACGAAACACAAAAATAAATATTAATATTGGTAAAAACAATGTGTTTTTACAGGTTGACGTGACCACATAGCGGACGCCGGACGGCCGGACGCCCTGCCTGTGGCCCTGCTTCTGCCTGCCTGACTCTGCTTGCTTCCTCCGAACGTGCTCAGGCAACGTTGGCTCAGGACACTGTGCCTCCTCTCCGTGCTCCTCGCCATAGAGTTTCTATGCTCCTCGCCCTCCTCGCCATCCACATTCGCTGTGGCGTGTGACCCGAGGCGTTTGCGGCATTTGTTGTTACGGCAGCAGTTGCGCTGTCAGTACTGAGGCCGGTGGCTTGGTAGGGGAATAGAGCGCAACAACATCAACGATTCCGGCAGATTGCTGTGGTGTTGGTCTGGACCCGGCTTGACAATCACTTTACCACGAATGTCATCCTCTCGAGCGCTAGTTCAAGCGTCCGATCTGCAGAACGCATGAATCAAGAGGAACGGAGGTGTCCTGTGGGTCCTATTGTGAAGCTTTGACAACCTGCACACCAGCTCAAACAAAATGACTTCAATGCCTCAGACACTTCGCATTTTAGAGAACTCTCACGTTAACCGTGCTTTCTCTGAAGAAGCTTGCGACTGTGAATCGAGCAGCGCAACCCCGGACGGATGCAGTGACAAGTCGTACGAACCGGAATGGGCTGAGAATATTGGACCAAAAGGCGAATTGTTCTTCATTGAACCAAGGTACAAGTCGTCATTCGGGACAAGATCCGTCGCTGCCTCCGACAAGAGTTCCGGAAACGACTCTCAAGTTGCGCGTTCCAAAGGTTTCGGCTCTGAAGCTAAAAACAAGATCCGAAGCCTAGTAGGACGCAAAAAGGTTAAACATCACAGTGGGGATGGTCAGCTGGACGTTTCGCAGTGTCGGAAAGAGCCATCGCTGCGCTCCTTCAACAAAGCAGAATGTATCGAAGTGTTCATTGACGTCGATCCGGCGCGCCACAACTATGGACGAAGGGCGACAATCTGCGAGGCGCTCTTTGGCATAATACCTGGAAGTCTACCGTCGAGGCTTGCCACCGCTGAAATGCTTGGTGAATGCTCACCAGTAATGGTGCAAGGACTTTTGCCAGATGGCGAGGCCATTAAGACAGGAGCTATTAAAATCGGAGATGTCCTGAGAAGTGTCGATGGCTCAAGTGTGAATGAGAAGAACATCGATAGCATTCTGCGAGGCATTTCCAAAGCACAGAAGGTAAAGCTTCAATTTGTTCGCCCTGAAGAGAACACACTTGCGGGATGCGACAAGTACACGTGCCCTCAGAGTATCGATACTCAAAGCTCACTTATAAAGCAATTGACTGGAGACAGTGCAATGGTTCAGCAAGTGAAACAGCAACTTCACCAAATACCGCATGCATTCCTCTACCAAGGATTCTGCAGTGACATGCACCAGCAGAGTGAGCCAGCACATCGAACTGAGCATTTTTATAGATTTCCTGATCATGATCATACACTTTCAAACCTTAGGGGCATGTTTGTGACTCTGAGTTGTGTGCTTGGAGATGTTACTGCAACCAAGCCACAGGGCAGCAGCCTCACTGTGGACGGTCATTTGGTTCATGTCGCCTACTTTCACAAAGAGAACGGCATAGCTGTCCTCTGTCTTCCAGCAGCACATGCAACCCCAGAAGAAGTTCATATTTTTCTTTTGGACATTGTTAAGCTACTGAAGTTGGAATACAGGTCATTGTCACAGGCCTTTAGCACCGTGGAGGCTCATAGCTGCATTGACCTATTCTTGCTCCACTTCTTTCGGGAAATGCTTTTAGACCCTGGACAAGAAGGTAACAAGCTCAGGTTCATACGTTCCTTACCTCATGTACATTGGCTGCACCTTCCCATGGAAGCGCAAGCTCACGTTGACACTGTGCTAAGTGAGCTCGAATCGGCAGACGTGTCTGAGGCATTTGATCGTTCATCCAGATGCTTTACATTCCTTGGCTCATGTGCTTTCTATAAGGGCTTCCTTCTTGGGAACCACTTGCCCAGGGATTACCTTGAAAGTGTATTTCTGTATTGCCGCCACTATCAGCTACTGACACTCACAAAAGAAGAATCAGTTGGGCAGGTGGTGGTGTGGAAGGAAATTTACCTTCAAGATGACTTTGCGACTGTTCGGCATTTTGTGCTTATTGTGGGGCTTAAGCATAGTCTGATACTGTCACTTTTAGAAGTTGGTGGCTGCGCATCTGTTTCTGAGGAGAATCCTGCACCTGATGCATTTTACATTGACAGAGTTCAAAACTCTTTGCTGCAGCTTGAATCTCTTGGGGTGCTCTCTGTGGCTGAAAGTTGCCTTTTGAATTGTGGCTCTGCACCTGGCTCAACAGCCAGTTCTGCAAGCTCCAAGAGCTGGTGCCAGAGTTCAATGAAAGACAGTCATTCAAGCTTGTCCCTCTCAGTTCCTCCATCACTCTCCCCAAGACGTGCAAGAAAGAGTAGTAGTGATGTAGAACAGTGTTATCTTTTGCATTGTACAAGCAACCACTTTGACTGTTCTGAGCATGACCCCCAGATGAGCAGAAGCTACAGCAGCTGTAGTGAATCGAATGGGCTACGTGCCAGACATTGCTCTATTTCCACCAGTTCTGATTGTGACTCCCGCACCAGTGGCAGTGATGTCTACCAGGGACGGGATGAAAAATTGCAGAGAGCATTCACCAGCAGTTACGACCTGAGCAGCCTCCGTCGCAGCCTCGAAGATGGCAGCAGTCAAGGCCAAAACCAGGCACAATCGTCACAGTCGGTAGCCTGTGCTGATGAAAATCTTGTTTTTCACTACCTCAGTATAGATATGGCAGAGGGTGTCTTTGTAGCGCCAGTAGAATGTGCGCATAAGAGCAATCTGGGTGCTGAGATTGTTGAAAACTTCTACCGATGTTGCCTAGAAATCAGGAAAGTATTTAACAGTACAGCAAAAGACACACGAACTGCAAGGGAAGATGAAATAGAGTGTGAGAGCAAGTTCCTTTCAGACAGGAGCCTTTCATGTGTAAAAGAGCATGGAGTGCTTTTTACCTGCCCGTCTTCCAGTAGTAGTAGAAGCCGGGCCAAGGGTCCAATTTCATACTGGGTTGTGGGCCGTCTCTTTGCTGACAAATGTCCACCGAGGGAGGTTTATGTCTGTATGCATGAGGACGCTTCTTCAACTGCATTGGAGATTGCATTCAGGCTGTCCTTTGGCTTGCAGATATAAGCTGCACCCTTGTCTTTCATAGTCCTCTTTGATGAGCTACTATAGAGGTGTCAGGTGAAGCATGTTCCGCTATATTTATAACCACATATTCATTTGGCATTACTTTTGTTGTGCTTTATTTATTTGTAGCATTGCTGTTTGGCCTGTTGGATGTTGCATGTCACAACTGTGTTTGAAGTGTTCACTTGGCTGCCTAATAGGTTGCCTATAATTAAAGTTGGTGTTTTGCGTTAACAGCAGAAAACACTCACACAAAAAAAGAGTATGTTGAATTCAGGTTGGGATAACATGAAACTATTCCACTTGGTTTTCATTCCAACTCCGCCATTAGTCTTCCATGATTGATCAACATGGCCTGCGCCCTGCCCATATTAATGGCGGATTTAGAATAAAAAGAAAGTGGAATAGTTTTACGTTATCTCGGCCCTATTCTCAGAACTTCACTTTTAACTGAAAAATGTCACTATTCAATTTGGCACAAGAAAAAAATGAAGAAAGGGTAAACATTATGCACTTGCAAATTTTGTGACGGTAAAATGTGATAACAGGTGAGCAGTACAAGTTCAGCATAGGAATAGTGCTAATTTTATGAGTAAATGGCAAAAAGTGCACCCAAAATTATAATTTGGTTACATTCCCTATGAACTGTGAAATTATTGCTTTCTCCTTGTCATAAAACAAGAGATAATTTTGGTTGGATACCCACCCAAAATTTCAATCGTGTTAGTAGATGTTTGAAGTAAAAGTTAAATATATTTCTCATTGCAGCCACCATTTTTAAGAATAATCAGAGTTCCATGGATTCGTATGTACAAAAGTTCCGTACATGTCATGGCAGTATAACCCCAATTCAATCTTGAGTATCAGCGAACACTTTCAAAAATTCTTAATGGAAAAACTTTATTGCTCTATATCTCAGAAAGATTGGCAGTGGGCCGGTGTCTTCATGTCTTGAGTCCTGGCCGCTTCACAAGGTCGGCGCCCCTATTCTAGGGCACCGCTGAATCTTGCTGCCTTGCAGGCATGCTGCACAAATTCCTGTTGGGCTGCGAGCTCACTGCTGGTGAGCAGACCCTCCCATTGTTTCGCACTTGGGTTATTTACTTTATGGAATGTGAAATTACGCTTGCATTCCCACGTGATGTGGTATAACCCGCACCACGGACATGTATCCCTGTACTGGGTAGGGAACATTTTGTGTAGTGTGTGCAGGTTGAAGAACGTACCTGCTTGTAGTCTTCGCCAACTGACTGCCTCGTGTTGTGTGAGTGATGTGTGGGGTGAGGGATATTTAAGTCTCCTTCCTCTGTAGTGGTTAAGTATTTCTGCATACGTCGGCTCCACCATTAAGGGGGCCTCTAGGGTTTCCGACTGCCCTGCTCGGTGCGTGAGTTCGCAAACTAGGCTGTCGACCCTTGAGTTGCCTTCTATCCCGGTGTATGCCGGTATCCAGAAGATCCTGTGTTTTATGTTTTTGTTAAGATGCTCTGTTTCGAGGAGGATTCTCAGTGCTTCCTTACTAACTCTGCCTTGTATGTAGTTCCTCCATGTTGCTTTGGAGTCTGTTAGAATTATCAGAGAGTTGTTCCTGCGGTAACCTTGAGCCTCCGCTAGAGCTACGGCGACTTCTTCCCCCTCCGTTACCGTGCAGTTTCTCAGGGTTACGCAGCTAATTGGTTCTCCCGTGTGGTCTACCACTGCTGCCGCGACTCTAAACATTCTAGTGTTGCGGTCCCATGGGTGTACGGCCACGTCTGTGTATACTGTGTTTTCTAGTGTGGCTAGGTTTCGTTCCACGTAATGTGCTCGTGCCTGCCTTCTAGCGGCGTGGAGATTCGGGTCCATGTTTCTATGTAGGAGGCTAATCTCCAGTGTCTAGCGAATGCTGTCTGAGATGCTAGCTGCCCGATCCTCTATTCCGTCTGTGCTATGCCCTATTCTTTTTAGGAGCTTGCAGCCGGTGGCAGTCTGCTGGAGCCTGGCGATCTGTGCATTGAGCTGCGCTTCCGCAAGTTGTTCGAAGGTGTTGCTTAGGCCCATCTGTAACAGTTTATCGTTGGGCGTGTTTCTTGGCAGATGTAGCGCCGTCTTATACGCTT
Source organism: Dermacentor variabilis (assembly GCF_050947875.1). Classification (NCBI taxonomy): domain Eukaryota; kingdom Metazoa; phylum Arthropoda; class Arachnida; order Ixodida; family Ixodidae; genus Dermacentor; species Dermacentor variabilis. The sequence goes on from NC_134568.1 coordinate 137,125,919, forward strand.
TTCTTAGTAGCGTTTCCGTCTGTTATTTTTCATGCTTGGTCATGTTGTGGTATGGGAGCGAGTACATGACTCTGCTGACCACCAGGCTTCTGACCAGCTTGATTTTGTCTCCTACTCTCACTCCACTTCTTCTTTGAGATACCATCGTTATCATTCGGCTTACTTGTTCCGTCGATTTTTTGAGTACGCTGATTGTGTGGCTGCATTTCTTGCTTCCTTGAATCCACATGCCTAGCATGTGTATCATGCTCCTTTCATGTATGTTTTGTCCCTCTAGTTTTACTATTAGTTCTTCCTTGGTGAGGTTTCTTCCCACTCTCAGGATTTCAGATTTTTCGGTGGAGCACGCCAGGCCCCTTTCTCTGACATATTCTTCCACGCACTTGGCCGCTTCCTGCAGTTTTTCTTGCTTCTGTCCTAGGGAGCCTCGATTGAACCAGACCATGATGTCTTCAGCATATATTGCATGCTGGATGCCATCAACCTTGCTGAGTCTTCGCGCCAGTCCGATCATTGCGATGTTGAGTATTGGTGAGATCATGGAGCCCTGCGGCGTGCCTTTGCATGGGGTGGTAAAGACGTCACTTTGCAGATCCCCCAATCCCACCGTTGCCATGCGTTTGGTCAGAAAGGCCCTCGCGTAGTCGTGGATTCTCTTGCCGCAGTTGGCATTGTTCAGTCCTTCCATGATGGCTTTGTGGCTAACGTTGTCGAAGGCCCCTTTGATATCTAGGGCCATGATAACGTTTTCGCCTGCTCTGGGTGCAATTCTAGTTCATGAGGTGGTCTACTCAAAGCGGCGAACACTAGTTGCACAAGAAATTGAAATGCATAATAGACTAATTAAAGATAATTAAGTTTTAACTAATTACCTTATGGCACGTATTGCAATTTACAAATTCTAGCCGGGGAGCTCGCAAAGTGGATCCACTTGGAACAAATTCTCAGGATGACACCAGTTTCAAGATATTAATTCCCAAATGTTGCAGAGAAATGCGTTGGTGTTCCAGTTACTTTATTAACAAAATGTCATTTTATGCCTTCAAGCACAAAAGTATAAAGCTTAATTAGTGTATTTTTGTTAATTAGTACATTATGCATTTCAATTTCTTGTGCCAGTAATGTCTGCCTCTTCGAGTAGACCAGCTCATGAACTAGAATTGTGCTATCTGCCACAGGCAACCTTTAAAAAATTTTTGAAAGTGTTTGCTGAAACATCCGATATATATACACATACATACACATGCACACACCTTATTTAGTACTACAGCAATTTCACATTAATAAACAAGGGCATCAGTATATCACCTTAAGCTAGACATACACTCCCTATTTCAGAAAGGACAGATGAACTTCCATGTAATTAATTGCCACAAAAAAAGTGGTGCACCCTTTGTGGAGACAAACAAGGAAAAAAATGTGAGGCTTTCATTAAAAGATATTGTGATGTATGCACACAAAAAATATGGAAGCTGGCTCCAAACAAAGACCTGCAATGTGTGTGTGTGTGTGTGTGTGTGTGTGTGTGTGTGTGTGTGTGTGTGTGTGTGTGTGTGTGTGTGTGTGTGTGTGTGTGTGTGTGTGTGTGTGTGTGTGTGTGTGTGTGTGTGTGTGTGTGTGTGTGTGTGTGTGTGTGTGTGTGTGTGTGTGTGTGTGTGTGTGTGTGTGTGTGTGTGTGTGTGTGTGTGTGTGTGTGTGTGTGTGTGTGTGTGTGTGTGTGTGTGTGTGTGTGTGTGTGTGTGTGTGTGTGTGTGTGTGTGTGTGTGTGTGTGTGTGTGTGTGTGTGTGTGTGTGTGTGTGTGTGTGTGTGTGTGTGTGTGTGTGTGTGTGTGTGTGTGTGTGTGTGTGTGTGTGTGTGCATTAATAAAAGCACTGCTGAACCATACTGAGTAATGATTGCTGCATGTTGGGCAAGTTGATTGCTGATATTACAAAATATGCTTGCAGCGCTAAGGAAGACAAAACAGGCACTAAATGCACAGGACGGGTACTGGTCCTGTGCATTTCGTGTTTGTGTTTTGTCTTCCTCAGGCCTGTGAAAACGCATTTCATAATGCTCTACCGAGTAAACTCTAGTTCATGGGATGACTGAGAAATGACTTGTTGCTCTGCCATATGTATTGCTTCATTTGTTCCGTGCCTGGGGACTGAGTAAGCATATATATGGACTTGTCTGACATTACAATACAGCGGTGTTCACTTGCTTAGCATAGTGCACTTATTACTTGTAGACTTTTTTTTTTTTCTGACGGAATGGGATACAGAAACGCAATTTGTTCTTCATGATAACTGAAGTTTTGGAAGTAAAAAATTAGGAGCCAACATGCATTGTCTTTTTACATCATATTTACATTTGTTTACCATGACGGGAAGTGGCCTCTCTCTCTCTCTCTCTCTCTCTCTCTCTCTATATATATATATATATATATATATATGTGTGTGTGTGTGTGTGTGTGTGTGTGTGTGTGTGTGTGTGTGTGTGTGTGTGTGTGTGTGTGTGTGTGTGTGTGTGTGTGTGTGTGTGCGCACATACACTTAAGCTCTTATTAAAACGTGTATCTTTCTACTGAAACCTTCCTTTTGTTTTTAGGTTGGCCCTTTAACCCTCTGTTGTTTGTTGACTTTTAAGGCCATTGTAAAGAGTACTTAATCGGCTCCTTATGCTTCCTGTATATCTAATAATAAAAGTATATAGAAGTGCCAAGCACATAAGTGAATAAATTATAGAAGTCGGAGGTGTTTTGCCACTTTGTAACATTATGAAGTTGGAGTGCACACCTATCTAGTGTAAATCATTTAGAAGCATTTATATTGTTTTGACTGCTTCTGAATCTTCACATTTTTGTTAAGCTGAGAACTGTAGTGGTTCATGCCTTGTTTAAAGAGCAATTGCATGCTGGTCCTGAAGGGGTAAGTTTCAAAATGGTAATGTCTCAAGGGTGGTATGTTCCCAGAGGGTAGTGTGGCACATTGAAGGGCCTTGCATTTATATTGTGGAAGCCACATATCGTTCTGAGAAAGGTATGTTGCCCATCAGAAACGTATGGCCCTAGAGGATTATAAGACACGAAATGTTTAAAAGGCATTAATTTTGGAGGATCAAGTAATCCCCCATTTAGTGTAAACTTGGCAATGTGGGATTGGAAATCAAAAGGTTGATCAGTACTCGGACATTTGGTTGGTTGGTTACTTCATCCTCCAAAATGAGTGCCTTTTAAACATGGTATGCTTACATATGCGTGAAGCAAGGTGCCGCCAAAATCTTTTAGTGTTCTGCTGGTCTAGTACACTCGTCAAACACCACCACCAGTCACCAAGCAACAAAGCTGAACCCAAAGTGACAATGCTGCAGCACTTGCACCAAGTTATACTTGCTATGGACCAGTGGTCTAATGGTCTACTACATGTCTGTGGTGTCCACATTTTCTGGCTGCTGGACTGAAAGCCTATGCTTCAAATTACCTATGCTTCAGAATAAGCTGAAAAAGACGTGACTTGACAAAGAGGTTCCGTCATAGGTTTTATAATCATAATCAGGCTTTCATTTAAAGGATCTAGGTGAAAGTAGAGCAAAGCTATGCACATACTTAGCTCAGATATTTGGCTTCAAACCAAGAAAAGTTAAAGCTTTGGACAAAAGCAGAAAACAGCTCTCACTCTGCCAAGCTCATGCATGATCCAAAATGCATATTCTTATTGACATGAGCACAATCTACAAAAAGTATTACAGATTAGCCAGGCCAATAAATAGTTTTTTTTTAAGTTCATTATTTCATGATCCCGAACACAAGTGGGAAAGATAGCAGTCAATATGTAAATTTTGCAAATGTTTATTGTCTTAGATTTGTCCATGCTTGAGCACCTTCTGTGCGAGACTAATGATGCATTAGTTTGTGTCATTTTGTGTGGCTGCTTTTATAAAAATAAAAGTTTGATGTAGATAACTAAGGTTTACCTGAGATGTCATTTTACAGCTCCATACAAAAATGATGCTTTGTGCACCATGTTTACTACTTTTTAAACTTGTGTCAGCCGAAAATCTGGGGAGGGGTCTTGCACTGTTGGCAATGTCCAATATCAATAAAATGTAAGGTGGAAAGCTGTGAATGAACTATAACAAGGCTTACTATTTGTAGAATGGCTTATTCTTGACTGGGATAATTCAATGATTCTATTCCATTGCTTTTTCTTTTAGTGCTTCGTCAGTGGTGCAAGCAGCACTCTGCCTACATTATCAGCAAGATAAGCTGGTCGGTATCAGTAGATAAAAAAAAATGGTTATGTTGTGCCGGCTCTGAAGAATCTGTTTTTACGCAAGCCTTTTTTGTGTACTTTGTGGTTATTTGTCTCTACCAAGTGAGTGTTAGCATTTTGTTGCATTTTAATCAAGCTTGAAATTCCACACCATGTTCAATTATCATGCATGCTTATTGCTTTTATACTTATCTGTCACACTCTATACTGTTGCACATAAAGTCCATCCCATTACTTGGAAAGTCTGATTCAATTTGCCTGTAGACCAGTAGTGCCTCATACTAAGGTGTCACTGGGTGCCTTTCTGAACATAAAACCTATGACGGAACTCTTTGTCAAGTCACGTCTTTTTCAGCTTATTCTGAAGCATAGGTAATTTGTTTTTTTTTCACCTAGTCTAGTTGCACTGCCAAGGTCCAAACACTTGCTTCACAAGTTAACATGTCTGCTCATTGCCAAACACAAAAGAAAAAATTTTGATGCCCTTTAGGGCATTGTTATAGGGATGTGTGTGCAGCTGTTGAGAAATTTCTAAATCAATTATGAAGATATTCTAGCTGAATTCTTAAATATTTATCTTATTTTACTTGTGTTTTAATATTCTAGCTGAATTCTTAAATATTTATCTTATTTTACTTGTGCTTTATTCAAATTTTGTTAGTGTTTCATTTTAGATTTGACTAATTATTTTGCTAACTCATCTGATTCTTGGCCAATCTCCCGCAGTGCACACATAAAGGTGTGTTGCCCAAGTACTGCATTTGTGCAAATATATGTGCAGGCGGGGTATTTTGGAGGATACGTATATGTAAAGAAAGAAAGTGGGGGAGATGATTTTAATGCGCAATTCTTGACAACCGTAGCGGCAGGCTTCAAGGAGAACACTGCACAATGCTGCTCGGGGGGGCTGGGTGCAATCACGCTGATAAGGGCCCAGTAAGTTTTTCCTTTCTTCTTCCACTGCTGGGTTCTTCTTGCTGTTTTCATTTGTTGTCGTCGGCTATCCTTGAGCTGCTGCCCTGTTCTCGTGCTTCGGTATTCCGGGACTCAAGGTCGTGGGTGTGAATAATTTGAACTGAATTTAATTGCAGACAGACATTAGAGGGTACACTGTGAGTACATTGTCAACAAGGAAAGCGAGTGCACATGGTTAATGAATGCGGTGGAGCAAAGGCCTCAAGGCAGTCCGTCGCTCCGATCGGGCACTTGGGAGATCGGTCCATCCAGTGCTGGTCTGCACTAGAGGTTACACTGCGAGTATATTGTTCACAAGTGAGCGCACATGGTTAATGAATGCGGCTGAGAAAGGGCCTCGGGACAGTCCGTCACCCGATCAAGCACTTGCATTGTCCATTTTGTCTCTCAAGTCTCAGACCACATTACCCACTTAGCCGTGCATTCCCACCCCCAGCCCCGGCACCATGTGTCCGGGCAATGGAGGCATTGGTCCACACCAGCGGTGAGTGCCACTCAAACAACTCGAGCCACCCGTGCTGCCTCGCTGCCAACCCAAACACTCCCCAAAAACTCCCTTCTCCAAATGCCACTGCTGCGCCATTTATGTCCGCTTGCAAGAACTAGTACACGAGAACCCCTGCCTCTCCCTTTTTCGTTGAACCGCGTCGGCCCAACGCCTTCCCAAAGTAGGCTTTGCAGAAGTTCTCAGGAAGCGACTTAAGTCAACAGCTCAACATTATGAGGCAACAAACCCGCAAATACAGAAACAAGCCCATACAAGACGAGTGCAAGTGCATTTCAACTAAACAAAAAGAATGCATACATGAGTGAACTAAGGTGAACCTTCACAACGACCTTAGCCTGCAACTGGTCGTACTTTTAGCACCATTGTAGCCACCTTCATGGTCACCTGCTTACGTGCAGTTCAGAACCGCGATGTTGGAACCATTTGTAAATATTTTCGTCCCTTTTTTTCTCCTCTATTTTTTTTTTCCTTCTCTTGCGCCTCTCGATGCGGCCACAGGCAGTGGCATATGCGCAGACTACTGTCTCACGCGGGGGTGGGGAGGCTGAGCCCCTCCCGGGCAATGTCGAAGCCCCCTCCCACACACACACATACATAAAGTGCCATTACCGGAGCTTTGTCACCCACATCATTTGAAGTTCCTTTTGACTTGCCTCAACCTCTTCACTTGAAACTTTACTGGGGCTAGTAGCATACTGCATCGTTGTTGGCACGGACATGCACGGCATTTAATTCATACTTTCGCTTTATTTCTGCAAATCCTGACAATGGGAGGACACGCTCATTGGAAGCGCTAGCGGTGGCTGTCTCATCCATATTTTCTCACTTCAATATTGTTTTAAATTTCCTTTGTAAACACCATGCACATACACAATATATTTAAATATACACTATTACAATATATTTAAATATTTAATAGTGTATACAAATATACAATATATTTAAATACACAGTTTATTATATTTTTGAAAGAGATGGAGATAGCCAATTAAAAATGATTTCTAAAGGTATGGATAGCCTACGCCTAAAGAATGAATATTTTGCTGTATGTTTGCCACACTTCAAATTGCTTTGCATGCTTTTTTGACCATGAAAGAAACCTATAGGCTTCAGTGACCCCTTCGGCAGAATCTTTTATCAATGGCGTGTGCAATGCACGTCAATGTTGTGTGTCTCGGTATTGCTAGTCTTTCTAGTAAGCAATGCTAACGGCTCATAAACAAAAAACATTTCTAATAATTTATAACATCTCCTAGGGATGCAAACATCACCAGTTGCATGCAAAGGTCATAAATATATACAGGGTGTCCCAATTGACTATCATGCACCAAGATTTTAAAAAAGAGCAATGCGTCACTCGAAACAATATTGTTTCCAGTACAGTGGAGTAACTGCCAGTAATTTTTTCGTTACTGAGATTTAATTAGATAAATAATTAATTATCTAACTTGAGACATACTATCCTAATTATCAAGGTATCCTATCCTAGTTATGAAGATGTCAATGAGGCATTTGAAGGCACAGTCAAGAGACATCTAACTGCAGTATTTTCAGCGACGTAATAATTTATTTCCAACTGATAAATTAACTCCGCGAAATATGGAGAATACCACGTGACTGCACTCCTGCCCGGATCATATAGCAGCGCCCTTGAACAGGCTCAATCTGCATTAGAACGAAATAAATGAAATAAAGAAAAACATTGTGATCGAGCTAGTGATTATCTGCCATGCCCTGGCTGAAGTAACACGTCACATATGATGTTAGTTGGAAACAAGCTGTGATAGCTGTTGTCTTAGCGTAGATAAAGTGCACAGATTTTTTTTTTTTTTCACAAAAGCTATCGCCACAAAAGTGAATTGACAATGCCAGTGCAAAGGTTTATAGGTGCTTTTTGTTTCGTCCCAATTGCCGTGTCTTTCTCTAATGAGCAAAAGGTTAACCGGATCCTTGCCTTGGGATCTGCAAATGGCAACAAGAGGAAGGACGCAAATATATAAAATATAAATATAAAAAGCCTTCGTATTCAAGTACTATGTGCCATGCGCGACGATCCAACCTCTGGCCATCTTGGCTCTACAAGAATGCTCTACCGTGCTCAAGAGCGCTTTTACTCGCCCAAGATGCATCACCATACCGAGTGGTACGTCGCCAGCTGCACCGAATGCTAGCGTTACAAGTGACCCGCAAACACACCGTCCCTTTCGAACAAGTTGGTATAGATCTCCTGGGCCCCTTCCCGCAATCCTCCAACGGCAATCATTGGATTATTGTGTGTGTAGACCACTTGACCCGTTATTGTGGGACGGCAGCGCTGCCATTGGCAACAGCAGCAGAAGTCTCTCTTTTCCTATTATATTCCATCATTCTCCGACATAGGCCTCCTCGCATTATAATCAGCGATCGTGGGAGACAATTTACCGCAGACATTGTTGAAGAGACCCTTCGTCTGTGTTCAGCTACCTTCCGGCATTCAGCACCATACCATCCACAAACTAATGGTCTGGTTGAACGTACAAACAGAATGCTTGCCAACATGCTATCAGTGTATGTTGACTCCGCACATAAGAACTGGGACAGTGTCTTGCCTTTTATCACCTATGCATTCAACACCGCAAGACACGAAACCACCGGTTACTCACCATTCTTCTTTATGCTCGTCCACCTCGCTACATGCTCGACACCATGTTTCCTTCCTTCTCTCATGATAATGACTCTATTACCAAGCTCCTCTGCCAAGCAGAAGAAGCGCGACGCCTTGCTTGGCTACGCACCCTGGCTTCACAGGACCGATCAAAGATCCGCTATGACGGCCGTCGCTTACATGTATATTTCGATCCTGGTGACCTTGTGTGGCTCTGGATGCCATTACGGAAGTGCGGCTTCTGCCAGAAGTTTTTGGCCCACTATGTTGGGCCTTACATTATACTTGAACGCCTCAGCGAAGTCAACATTTTTTTATTGCCTTCCTCACAAACAGTGGTCGACACTCAGCCAAAACTGAAGTCACGCACATTGCCCATCTGAAGCCTTACAATCCACGAGCAACCGACTGACTTGCCCAGCAGGCTTCGTCAGCCAACGGGAAAATGTCACAAGCTCTCGCAACCAAGGGCAGAAGGAGCAGGAATGATAAAAAGACGGAGGGTGGAAAAAGAAGACGACGACGTTTGGCGGGCTACCTTTTGATCGCTCCCGGAAAAAACGCCAACTGTTTCCCTTGATCTGCCTTGCATTTTTAAATAAACGGTTCACGCATAACGATATATATCAGTCATGGAAGTGTAGTGGTAGACCAAACGCATCGACTATCAGCAGAAGTTATGAAAACTTGAGACAAACCGGCAGCTTCAAGAAACAGCGGCGGAGGACTACATCTTTGAGTCCTAGCCTATGCACAGATGTTCTAGCATTTATGGACTCAAACCATCATGCTAACGTGCAGGACATGGCCTCCAAGATACCAATTTCCAAGTCATCAGTGTGGAGGATTCTAAACGACGGCCTTTAACCCGTGCCACCTTAAGCACCAATGCTTAGAAGATAGGGACCTGTAGCATCGTTTAGATTTCTCGAAATGGGTCCTTGCAAAAGCCGATGAGTCACCAGACTTTTTGAGCAACATCATGTGCACAGATAAAGCCAATTATCGCACAAACACCTAGGTAAATATGCATAATGCACACTCTTCGAGAGACTCCAATCTACAATGGGTAAAGCGCAAACAACGCAAGTACCAGTGGTAGCTCAGTGTGTGGTTCGAAATTTACGCCGGTGCTATAAACGATCTCACCTACTTGGATCACACAGCGTTAGGTGGACGAAATTCTTAGAGTGGTGGATGAGTTTCTCAGCGAAGTCCCGCTGTCACGACTTCCACTTCTGTGGTATCAGCAAGATGGGGCACCCACACACAGCAGCAGCTGAGCACGAAACTGGCTGGATGTGACTTTTCATGTGCAATAAATTGGAAGGTACGGGCCTGTAAATTGGCCGGCTAGGTCACCTGACCTCTCTCCACTCGATTTCTTTCTTTGGGGGTTATGTGAAAGATTGTGCTTACGTGATTGAGACTGACGTCAGATTAGTTAAAGGCAAGGATAACGGATGTCTTCCCTAGAATTCCAGCGTCGGTCATCAAGAAAGTCACTGAAGATCTGATAAAACGGACACAGTACTGCATAGCTGCAAAAAAGGAGACCTATTTGAACATGTCCTCTAGACAGCAGCTGATGTTCAACGGCGCCTGCGGATTCGTAGATAATAAGGGCACACTGAAATCTGATGTCTTTTTTTGTGTGTGTGCAGACATTCCGATTGCTACTTCGGCTCATTCAGAAGGGTTATATGTACTTTCTTGAAGGCATCGGTTTTGCCTTTTCTCTACATGTTGGTCGCTTCCTGGTCTGTTTATTTCGCTTTTCTTTTATGACACGAAGCTGTTTTTGCAGCACATATACACTTTCATGAAAAATAAAATGGTCACTTTAATTTGGCTTCTTTCATACCCCCACGGCATCCAGTCATTCGTAATTTGCCACATCACCTACGTTGCTGCGTATCTAAACTGGTACAAGGCTGAATAAACCAAGATCAACATACTTATACGTGGTGTCTATAAACAAGCCCTCGGCCTCCCCGGTTGCACAAGCACTGACCTCCTCCTTCAACTAGGCGTCCACAACACACTGGACGAGCTCATCGAGGCCCAACGTCGCTCTCAGCTGGAGAGACTCTCTCACAGCGACGGGTCGCCATATCCTCACCTCGCACGGTATCACCTACCACCATCAACACGGCCATAAGCACCAGATCCCCTCCACCATACGAGCTTGGATTCACGCCGATCCTATCCCCAGAAACATGCACCCCGAATACAACCACGCACGTCGCACAGCACGTGCCACGGTTCTCACCAAATCCCTTACTCGCTACGACGGTGTGAGTTTCGTCGACGCAGCCGAATATCTCCACGGTACCCGCTTTGCAGCCGTCACCACGCGTGAAGGCTCTCTCCACCATGCTATCAGCCTAGTAACCCCACACGCTGAGGAAGCTGAAGAAGTGGCCATCGCGCTAGCCACACTAGACCCAACATGCCATACCATCGTCTCCGACTCCCGCTCCGCCGTTTTCAACTATATCAACGGCCGTATTTCACACCAAGCCTTGCGCATCTTGCAACAAGCGCCCCGCTCAACCGACCATCAGGTTACACTCGTCTGGTTCCCGGCTCATGTAGGCACCGTCCACCCGCACCTCCCCAACCTCAACGAGGTTACCCACTCCCTAGCGCGAGGCCTAGTTAACCGCGCAGGAGAAGGGGAGGCTGCCCCCACCGGTAGGGATCGCCTGACACGCTACAATGATCTTGTGAAGTCCTTCTACTTAGAGCGTAGAACCTTCCCCGGCCCACAGAACAAACTATCCCGAGCGCAGGCTACAACTTTCCGCCTGCTACAAACCAATACTTACCCCTCGTTACAACTTTATAACAAGATCTACCCAGACATTTACCCCAATCCCACGTGCCATATCTGCAAGACACAGCCAGCCACACTTCCACACATGCTTTGGGACTGTACACACCAATACCCCGACACTAACCCCCCCCCCCCCCGACCATCTCGTCGAGATGGCACGCTGCCCTGCGTAGCCCCAACCTTGACGACCAACTCTGGGCGACCCAGCAGGCCTGCGAGGCGGCGAAGAGGCAACACCTCGACGTCCCCACGTGGGAAGACCATCTCTTGCTGGTTTCAATAAAGTTTATTCAGTCAGTCAGTTTCATTTGGCTTTGGTCGGAAGCAAGTTTCTGGCACGAAATATAGCTTCACACGCACTCTTTCGATGCAGTGTGAGCAAAGCCGGAATTTCGAAACGTTTTATGCTTATTACATTGCTTTTCGCATTTCGTGCGTGGTCAGAGCAGCGCTTCAGCTGCGTTAAGGGGCTTTTGTTATCAGTGTGATCAGTCAGCCTTGAGAGACAGATAATAAGCATGACATAGAAATGAGAGGAAGGAATAGCTGCGAAGCCGTGAAACCTGTTGTTGGTGCTCCTTCCGTACCATTATCAAGATATGCGTTAGCTCTTCGGGTTTGCGACAGGCAATGCAGTTGCTTCCAATCAGCTTATTTGAGGGTGCTGCTTTATGATGCGGGTGGGAGCACTCTCACGTGGCATTTTTCATACTTCGTGAGGTTTCTTTGCCAGTCAGAAAAAAATGTACGTAATTAGTACGTCGCTGAAAACACCGCAGTTAGATGTCATTTTGGGCTGCCTACAAATGCCTCATTGACACTTCGAAAATTAGGACAGTACTTCTCGAGTCAGATTAATTGCACTTACCGAATTAAATCTCAGTAACTTTCTTAAATTTTTTTTTAAACAGTAACAGATTTACTGGTGGCTACTCCACTGTACTGGAAACAATATGCACTAGGTTTTCTTCGAGTAACGCAAGTGCCTTTCTTTATGTCTTGGTGTATTATAGTTGGAGAACACTGTATAATTCACTCAGTAACCAGAATGAGGGCAAGCCCGATTCACTCGAAATAAGAATCAACAGCAATATACTCGGACTCACAGAAAAAGAAAAAAAAAAGGTAGAGGCTGAAGTTTCGCTGGAAAGGCGAAGTAGTATTAGTGATAGCCAAGTATGCGACAATTACGCGATGGAAGATTACACCTCTGAGAGGATTCAGGCTGTGAAATTGAACTGTCTCCTACTATGAGGTCTTTTATGTACACATTTAACACCATCACTTCAGTGCTCAATTCTTTGAGGTCACACAAAGTTTCTTCAAGTGCAAGGAATATATGGTCCCCCCCTGCCGCCGGAAAAATAAACTCTCTGCCTATGGACAGTGGAATGGAGCCGAATAAATAACGTAGTGCTACCTATCCCGACGTAGGCAATGTAGGTTCCTCTGGGCTGGCCTTCTGCGCCACGAAGGAAGGAAAATGTTAGGAGGGAGCATCGCACAACGCGACTCAAGCCAAACCTGGCAGCCGAACATTTGATCGCGTGAACACGTGAAGTCAAAGTGCACAATCGGTTTTAGTGTTCCCGCTCTTCAGGCAGAGCCATGGCAGCTAAACAAGTGCGCACCGAATAAGAAGCACTTGCATAGCTATTGGGAACCAAACGTCTCGGCAAATCTAGATTCTTGCTCCGTGACCTCTTGGTCACATGTTGGGCCACCACTGAGCAAATGGATGGGCTTCACGGAGCGTTTGCTTGCCAAGGCTGGCAGCGCGACTCAATGCTCTCTCCTAACTTTGTCCTTCCTCCATGTTCTGCCCCTTAAGGTGCCCTCTCCTCCTAGAGGGTTATCTGACTGACCTATTTTGGATGCTCGGATGCTAAAGTAAGAAGTTCACATCCTTTATTATTACAATAGCAATTATACGGAGACTCCAGGCAGATGCATTTGTGCCGTTGGCGTAGCAGTGATGTTCTGTATAAAGACTAACGCCTATAACACCCTCACCGCTCGTCGTATGCTGTATGTGGGAGTGAAAGCACACGAGGAAACCCGAAGATTGCGGCTCAATTTGGTGTGCGCGAAGGAGAAAGTGGAGAGGAAACGTGACGTCTTCCTTTGCGCGAAAAGCCATGGGGGGATGGGCGCTGCGCATTTCGCAACTCGGAGGAACAGGAATTGACGATCGCGGCTCAATCTCACATGCCATACATGGAGGAAAGCGCGGAGGCAGTGCGGAAGCGAAGGGGCACAGCGTCGACTACGCCAACAAGAGCATACAAGTTTATGTAGGCACTCTGCGAGCGTACTGCGTACTTTGCATGGCCACGCACGGTCGCGTGGGCCGCATCTTGAAAGGGATCTGCAGGCGGCTCATGCCTTTGTGCGCGCTGTGTCCGCTGTTACATTGAAGCGGACGGCACAAAGGTCACTTTGCTCACTGCTGCTGCTGCACTTGCTCACACCAGCGCTTTGACGAGTGTCCGCGCTCATTGAGTGTGATGTTTGTGATGTGTTCATGTGAGCTTATTCGTGCTGACACAATATCCCACATACATCCATTAGATGTGCATAATATGGTACACCTTGCAGATTCAGTATGTCCATTAGATATCCAGAAAATGTTGCATGGATGTACTATGGATCATCGCAAATGCATTTGGAACATGTAAGTAGTATGTTGTGGGGATGTCAGCCCTGGATATATGTAACATCTAATGGATATCCATATTAACCACACTTACGTCCACAGGACATCCATTGTACTATTTTTCGCTGTTTCTTTCATTCGCCATGCATGCATGCACTGGGCCTCTTCAATTGGTTGTCCTAGACTGCCCCAGACTGCTTGAGACACTACTACAGTCAGTGATTATTGGCGTACACAGCTTCGCAGACAGTCCTAGACTGTTTGGGACAACAAATCAAAGTGCCACTATTACTAAGCGAAAAAAAAAAAAAACCTCCGTAATTGTCACTACCAGCATTTTTATTGTGAAATTTCTTATTGGTATCAACCGTTTGACATGTACGTAATGATGTATGCAATATTTGCAGTGAAATACAATGGCAGACTGCAGCTGTCTCATGAAAATAAAGTGAACCATAAAAATACAACACAATGCCATCTCTTGGTTTCTGAAAGGCACAATGAACACTTAACACACGAACCAATACAAAAATACCACATACGCATAACAGCTAAGCATAAACATACTAAAGGATAAATAAAATGAGAGATTAAAAGCAACACTTGCCAAGGAACACTTCTCATAGCACCGTGTTAGTTGCATTCTCTCCAGTAAAATAAAACACAAATGGCACATTATCAGACTTCTCATGAACAAAAACAAAATTCATACATGGAAACATCAAAGCACTATTAGACTAGCCTTGTATTCAGCAAAAGAAAAATAGAAACAACGTAGTGAAACATAAAGGAGAGCAACAGCTGAAGGCCCAAAAGAGCAATATATCCTATAGGAAAAACAATTTGAAAACCACCAATACGTTAGCACAATGATAAATTATATAGAGAAGCAGGCAACCCCCGGCTGCAGAAGGGTGCAAAATTAGCTTATCCATAAAGGGGAAAAATTTGGAACACAGCTGCTGCATAAAAAGAAAATTGTTTTCACACATTGTTCTCACTCAACGAGGAAGTGATTGTGCTCGAATAAGTAAGCATGCAGTACAAGTACAAAAATGGTATGCTCTTAGAATAACTATACCATATTTCCATGCGAGTGAGACTACAGCCAATTCGTGTGTAGATTCATGGATCATAAGGAATGTCAATGTAATTGCAGTTAGTGGTTACCTGGTACCACAGCACGCTTGGCATGCACTAGTCAACCAAATGCAGTGGTACCAGGCCACACCATGCTGCTGAGAGTACTGAGCCATTCGTAGCAGTACCAGATCAGCCCTTTCCTTTTAAACTGCCTCACTGCTTTCCGTACGTTCAGCCTGACATCACATAACACGATTCTATATTTGTCACACTTTTGAAAACATACAGCACTACTTAAAATGCAATCAGGTGCCACGAAAGGCCAAAGCATTGATATTCAACTGATGCTGGAGACTAGCTGCTACATCTACATCTCTGTAGCGTTATCTGGTTGGTAGCAGTACCAAATCATGCACTGGGCTCAACATAGCAGCAGTGGTTAATTGCATTGCCCCCCGCAGCAGTACTACCAAGGAAACATGTTGCAGCGAGTGCTTATCTGAAGGTTGCCACTTCAAAGTTAACATTATTTTTGGGCGCCGAAGATAGTGAGGTTTAGCCTTGTAGTCATTACCGTGACTACAAGTTAGACCGCTACCAGTTTCAAAAGAGGAAGAAAATTTGCTAGCACTCCTAAAGGCACATGGTACGATGCTATGTGGGGCTGGAAGGCGAACCGTACTTGAAAGATCACTCTCTTGCTGGCTGGCTTGAGCATCCTAAATCTGAAAAAGACGACAGAATCTTTACAACTATGCAAACACATCGCTTATTACTTAACCTGCATTCAGATATTCACCCTTACTTGAAGCCCATGCTTGACTGTCACTATAACGATAGGTGTGAACGTGCCCAAGACACTCACTGTCTCTCCTTGGGTGCGTTCGCGTCGGGCTTTATCTCGACCAAATCAAGCATGGGCTTCAAGTTAAGGCACATTTCTGAATGCGTGGGGAAGACATACAAGGTAGCTTAAGACGCCTAAAGTAACCGGCTTTCAGCTTCTCGAAATTAAGTGATTAGGTTAAAATCCCAGAGTATAAATCCACACCTATATCATCTTTACCATGGAGGCAGATCTAAGACATCTGCTTAAATAGTACCAATGACAATAAAATTTGTCCTTGCAAGTAGTAGAGCACAGTAAAGTTTTATATAATGTGCAAAAAGATCGACTGTTCAACAACACTTGAAAGTACATGGCTTGTGCCTACAAATGATACAAGCACGTAATACTGCTATGTAAACGTACAGAGGAGCAACAAAGCGTGCAAAATATCACGTAGCTCTACAGAGAGCCCTTATTACAAAAGACCTGCACCGGCGGACGGAACAAAAGCAATGCATGAACGGTGACCACCTTACATCGAACAACACTATCGAAAACGTGTGCCAGAACCACTGAAACCATCGTGATGCCATCGTGCCGTTGTGCACAAAACCTGCGGACCGCGAGAAGCACCTACAGTACAAGAAAGACCAGGACGAGTATAAGAATTCAGATAAACTAAAACACGGGACAAAGAGAGACAAACAATAACGTCGCTTCTCAATCGCCATTTGTTTCGGGTTGCAGTTCGGCTATTCAAGCTAGTCGTAGCTATGCACCAGCAACCGAACAAAATGGAATTCATCATGCAAGTCGACAGAAATGCGTGTTATGAAAACACCTAGCTCTGATGTCTCGATTTGACGAGTCATCCCAGAATTGTCATCCCAGGATTGACGAGTCATCCCAGTTGAGCAGCCGTTGGCTGCACCGCACCCTAGCATATTAAGCTAAGATGGGGCAGCATGACAAGCAAAAAAAGAAAAAAAAGGCTCGGCGGTAGATTGGGCTGACGCCCATGGTCAGTTAAAAAGTAGACCAAGTAGACTGGCCCGACCACAGCAATCTGGCTTGGGCCGGGCTTGGCTTTTGCAAATGGCCGGCCCGTTTGTCACCCACCTGCATTTGCCGGCCACCGGGGCCCGCCTCATGCCCGCCCGTTTAATTATCATATGGTCGCGTTCGTGCAACACACGGACCGGCGACTTCCCCACGACGGCAACATGAGCATCGCTTGTCCGCGGCAAGCGTTCCTGTGCCGTATTAATATTTGGGTTTTACCTACTCAGCCTAGCCCCCCCCCCCCCCTTAAAAAAAAAAAATCAATTCCTTCTATTCTCCAAATTTATCCGGTGCCCACCTCTATGGCGTAACGCAAAGACCATGTGTCGCTTCGGGACGTATACTGCACAATTAACAAATTATTATATGCTAGTGAGAATATACGCATATGGCCTATTCCGAGGAAGTACTGAAATGAAATAGAAGCGAATAACGACCTAATTACCCGGCAAGACGTAATTTAAGCTAGAAAACAGACATGTAGATTATAGACTTTCGACTCCAATTACCTATACAGCATTCGCATGCGGTGTGCATTGACGTACTCCAAGCATTGACTCCAAGGGGTCGATGCTTGAAGTCAAAAACATCGGCACCTCATGTTTTACTCCACCTGATGAATGTGATACAATAATTGAGCGACAATTCCTCTAAATGAGAGTGAGACTTCTCGCGTCAGGTAGCCGTCAAAGGACCGGCACCGCTTCGGTGATTCCCCAAACTAACCTAAATGAATTTTATTTTTTATAGGATATAGAAAGATGAAAAGGGGGAAGGTGGAATTGCTGCCAAATCACTTGCTATGCCGGTTAGAGCACTTTCCTACATCGCGTAAAGTACTCCATGCACCCCTACCAGTGACATTAACGCGTCAGTCGCGAAGCAGCGGATGTCACTTCCTAGTTGTTGTAGAAGTAATATTATTGACCTCCTTAATGGAAAAATCGATGGCAAACATGATGATGCGTGATTGAACAATCGCTCTCTAACTTTCTGTGAAATTTATAGCGGGTTTCGGTCGTTTTCTTAAGTCAAATAATCAAATTCGTCCTAGCATCAAGACATATGAGCGAAACGGCGCGCTATAGGCTCATCACGGGATGACTCCAACCAAGAAGAGCGTGCCTAATAGGTTTCTCGGTATGCACTACACCAAGTGCTGTGAGAGTAAAATAAATATGGCCCAGCCTAATAAAGAGCGCGAGAAATGACTGTGTTTTTGCCCTCATCACTCATAAAAAATAATGCTAAGTGATTTATGTGGTGAGAAGCTTGTTTCTGGTTATGCATATTGATTAAGCAGGCTGTTGACAAGCTGTGGACAGTACCAGCTGGAAAATGCTCGTTAGTAAAGTGCGCTTTCCCGCAACGCCCGAGGTCCGTGTGCGCCTGCGTAGCTTCACTTCGATGCGCCTCCGTGCCGGACGCACTGGTGCCCCGCGGAGCGCGGCCACAGTGATACCGTGAGCCGTGTTCACATACGACCCTGTACTTTCAAGTGTTGTTGAACAGTTGATCTTTTTGCACATTATATTGTCACGTGGTGGTGACGTTGAAGCACAGTAGCACTTTCTGACGATAACTATCACGTAAGAGGAGTAGTCGGCGCAACACATAAGCACCAACCTCTCCTTAAATATACAAAACAAAAAAAAAGGATATTCTACAATGGATCACATCCATATGTCATCAATTAGGTAATCGAGAAATCTGCAGATTACAAGTAACCTCTCTATATGGCTTTCATAGATTTGATTAAGTAGAGAGACCAGCATGGAGACATTATGTAATCAAGGAATACAGGAGGCATTCGTACAGGAGGATATCTGAACGCATCATGTTTTCAAAGGCAGGATGCGCATAATTACGTAGAGCAATTCGGATCCATTCTATCTGCCAGAAGCGTTTACTTCCTTATTACTGTGCGGCTGTGATGATGGTGACGTAGTGGTGGCCAGCCTCTTTGTAATGGGTGAACACACACAATGTCAGATGCGTGAAGGCGAGCGCCACTTGGTAGTGGTGCGAGGAACCAAGCAGCGCGTGCGACGCACATACTCTGCTATGATTTGTTCGTGTTTTCAGCAAGGGAACAGCCAGACTGCAGCCATAGTCACGAAACCCAGTGAGGTTCATAAAAAAGCTTCGCTTTTAAAAGTTGGATGGCGATTCAACCTATCGTCGCGATCAAAGACAATGCCTTCGTGGGCGAGCGCGGCATGGCACTGCGAAGGCAAGTAGTGAGCAAGCACCGGTCTCATTACGTGCTGCACTTCCAATGTACTGAAATTTCGCTAGCACGATCATAGACGCGATTATGAGCGAGTACCGGTCTTGTTCCATGCCGCTACTGAAATTTCCCCGTGATGCACACTCCTCAACGTCCTGAAGGCAGAGCTGCTGCACATGCCACTCTATATCGCGTGCATGAGGGTAGTAGGAAAATAAATGTAATGCACAAAATTCAACACAAGGACGCAGTAAGAGACATGAACCAGCGCTAATAGGAGGAGTGTTGAACTTTAGACTGCACTCTCTTCGTGATCAGTCCACATTTTGAAGAGCTCTTTTCTTTAGCTGACTTCACACGGGGTTGGCATATCTGGGATCTCATTATCTTGTAACCACTTCCACAAAAACGATCAGTTAGGTGACTTGTAGATGTCACATGAAAATGAAATGATACCTCTCCTTTCCGAGAACAAGTAATAAGTTGGTAACTAAGGATATAGTAAGAATTATTATAATTAGCTGTAGATGAGGTGGGATGCGAGTGCTGTCGCTGTCGCCCTCTGTGATGTACCAGCTTGGCCTTCGAGATTGCGTGCGCCGTCAGGTTTTGCTCAGGCCGTCGCATTCGGTGCGCTCCCCAGCAAGAAAGTGTAACGGTGCACATGCTCAGCTGCCTCGATCAGATGGCGCCGTTAGCTGAGGGCCCTGGTGCCTGCAGAGGTAGCCGTGGAAGATTTATCTCGACGTTAGCATTGCCTCTCTTTTCATGTGTTGCGGAAGATTTTCACAGGATATATATCCCATGCAGGCAATTTTTCAGCTCTGCCGTGTGCTATTTGTCCATGGAACACTCTCCCGCATAACATCAATTTCCAATTAATCCAACCATGACATTTCGCAAGTCGACTAGTCAATTACTTTGTTGTCTCGACCGACTAATCCTTTGGTGCCCTTATTTTTTTCTGTACCTTTCTACATGTTTACTATTTTTCCTGTATTCAGATTTTGTAGTATCTATAGTCCATACATACACTGTTTATTAATTTATTTTTGTAAACAAATCTTGCGTCGTCTTGCACACCATTTATTGTCTGTGAGCTAGCTTATCGTAGATGGCAGTTTCATTGTTGCTTGCCTTTCTTTTTAATTTATTGCAGTGATTTATGATATATGGTTATTGTTGCATTTTTACGCCTACACTGTAGTGCAATATTATCTTCATGTAATAGTTACTGTAGTACGAGTCCGCTGGCTGAGTGCACTGTGCCTCGCTTACGACAACCATATTTGGCTTACGTCTGGTGCATCCCATGCACACCATGTGTACCCATGTGTATTTTTGGTCACGTAGATGTTCACATAGTCACCACTACTTCCGATTTTGGCGTCTACGACTCACCCGACGTAAGCCAAATGTGGTTGTCCTAAGCGAGGCACAGTGCACTCAGCCAGCGGACTCGTCGAATTACCCTACAGCAGCCACGGTATCTATACTACGTAGCAGGACACAGCTACATGCAACTGTAGTGCATATGTGCAGCATTTGCTTTGTGCACAACAGGGCTTGAGTGCGTGCGCACTCATGCTCTAGTCTGGCCGTGCTACGTGGTGCAGACTGGCTTTGTCCTGCACCAGCTTTACAGAGGGATAGTAGCCACATCCAACTTACACATTTAGAAGCGCTATCAATAGCTTAATACGAAGTGAAGTCTGCCAAGGCATTTAACCAGGAGCGGCCAAGATTGAGCGCGCTGGCAAGCGGGCATGTGGTCTGACCTTAACTTTCACGTGGTTGGAGGATAGTTGAGTGTTCAAAACTAGTTGAAATTATAGAGAGACTTGACGGCTATGACACCATTAAGCAGGGTGGCCAAAATTTAATTCCTACGCAGCCGGCTGCGGCTGAGCATGAGAGAACGATTGATAGTCAGCTTCTTCCAGGAGTACGTGATTATTATCAAAATTCGAAAGCATATTTTAGTCTACTTCAGCCTGTTTATTAAACTTCATCAATGAATATACACAGTAACCATAGCAAGAAGCATACTGATCCAAACACCCTTCTTGATTGATGTCAGCTATTGGCCAATAGCAGACATTATGGGAATCTGCTTTATTATAAAATAAGGCATCGAGAGAAGAGAGAGGAGCTGGCTTCTGTTGAAAAGATAGAGTTTGGGAAAGGCGACTTCGTGCTTCGCTTGCGAGCTCCATGTACCGCGCATGACCTCAAAACATGGCCGAGATATTCACAGCAGCGCATGCTATCTGCAAACTATGTTTCTTCACCAAACCCGAGGGGTGGTTCAGGAGCCTTTGAAACATTATTTGTAAGTTTGTACATTTCGGTGACACTTCACCTTGAATATTTGCCTTTGGACTAGCATATTCAATCAGGGAAGTTCGGTTTGTCCATTTGATAACAAAGCGAGTACTAGATACATAGACCAGCATAAAAGTTCATTCTGTACTCTCAAATAGTAACAGTTTTGAATGGTTTAGCTTGTGAACTTATGCATGTTTGTGAACCACTTTGTTTCACTTCGCGCATGTACGGTTATGCTCTGCTTCTTTTTTTTTTCTTTTTGTTGTGTCAGCAATTTGCCCTGAACAACAGTAACTTTCTTTCATGTATTCTATAACTGCTTTTATTTGTCAATGATATATGTGCTTCTCCCCCCCACTGTAATGCCAAATTGGCGCTGTGGGTACTGTGATAAATAAATAAATAAATAAATAAATAAATAAATAAATAAATAAATAAATAAATAAATAAATGTCGACACACAACACTAGCACCATTCAATAAATGGTTCAATATTTCAACATCAAATGGAAAAGTGACCCCATTACAAAAGGTGACAGCATGGAAAAGAGTGGCAATTGCAGCAGGAGAAAAAAACAAAAAACAGATGAGAATGAAAAATCTGGGTTGTGCCAAAAATACGATAGGATTATGAGGCATACTGTAGTGGGAGACACCAGATTAAATTTGACCGCTTTGGCATGTTCCCTAACATGCACCTACACCTAAGTGCATAAGTGATGGTCGCAGGTTTCTGTGGGCAGATCATGCTAAGTCTTGCTCCTCGCCCTTGTTGCAAATGGGCCGCAAGCCCCAAGGGTAGCGTTGGCCTGGCGGCCTGGGGCACAGCTGGAAGCATCCAAAGGTCCTGGCAAAGGATGAGTCGACTGCTAACAGAACAACTTGTTTATTACAGCATCGCAAAAGAGCGGCCGGTCAGGTCGACCGAAGTGGAGAGACGGGAGAGCACGTTACTCGACGGAAGAATTCGAAGCCTCTCTCTTGGCCATAGAGTTAGTAGAAGAACTCTAGAGGAAAAGCTGGGCCGGAAAAGTGGGAACCTCTAGGGCGCCGCCCTGTTGCTACTGGTCAATGTGGCCAGCGCAATTACTATTGAAAGAGCTGAAAGCAAGTACAGGTCACCTTATGCTTTCTCATCTAAAAGCGCATACCTGATGGCTTTATGAAGGTGGTACGTTAATATTAAGTTTACAGAAAGCGCTCGCTAAGTCCGCGACTTATGTAAATCACGATGTACGCATTCTTGCAATAAAGGATGACACGAATTTCGGTTTCGAATCTGTTTTTTGGATGCGTAGTAGTTTCGTACAGTTTGGGTTTGACATGCGATCGCGCGTCGACATCGGACGCTATGGCACACACACTCGTGCCTTGTGTGCCACCGAAGTGCTCTGGCATATACCTTGACATGTAAGTAAACGAATGTATCTCCTTGTTGAGAATATCACGCGAGCAGGCAGCTCTTGTGGTGCATCACAATCGTTTGAGAAGCGTCACAGTAGAGCATTTTTCTGCATGCGGAGCGGTGTTTTTGTTTGCAAGTTTCCCTTCAGTAGGAAATTGCTGGACAGGCGGACCAGCGCACCGGAATTGTACTGGCGAAGCCGCAAGCAACTCAAAGAATCTGTTTAATTGTTGCACTTTGTACAATCATGCTTCTACAAAGGCCACAGCAGACAAACAGTCTGATGCCGAGTATATCTCTGCCACGAAGTAATCAAGAGGCGAGTGCCTAATGCGGACGAAATCGAGTGCATCGAGACTTAGAACGGCAGAAAGCTCAGCTACTTGGTAAGGATTCATTATGCAAAACAGAGGTGAGGCGTGCAGACAGGACACAAGAGTAGAGAAGTGGGCGGCGCTCGTGTTGTTTGCTTGTAAATACTCTACTCTTTGTGTCCTGTCTGCACGCCTCACCTCCGTTTTGCATAACGAGTGCATCAACCCACATATTAATAGCCTAGGCGTTTTATTAACTGTGCAATATTTTCAACACTTCCTTGCATGCCATTTCATGTGGAATATCTTTTCTGGTCACAAATTTGTGCAGCGAATCTATTTGCATGATTGACTCCGGGCCTGCGGGAACGTTCACTTGCACTTGATGCTGAGTCTTTTACATCTATCCATAAACTGAAGATATGCACATCGGATCCCTGCGAGCATTTTCAAAATTTAATTATTTTAGACAACAGGCACATATGCAATACTGACATAATCCCGAGCACCACTAAGCAGCTGGGACACATTTTTGTTGGCCATACTCGCAGGTAAAATAAGTAGATCATGTGGACAGCTCCAGCTCATTCTCCTTAAAACAGTGTGTACAAGGGGTATGCAAAGATAATTTTTTTCTCGCGCACCGATTATTTTGCTGTATAAGCAAGAGAACCCACCACGTTAGTGTAACGTATCTTGCACATCACACTAATATGTGCTTTAATTTACCAAGTGAGATGAGTTACTTTT
The DNA here is from genome assembly GCF_050947875.1 of Dermacentor variabilis. NCBI lineage: Eukaryota > Metazoa > Arthropoda > Arachnida > Ixodida > Ixodidae > Dermacentor > Dermacentor variabilis. The sequence goes on from NC_134568.1 coordinate 137,149,796, forward strand.
ATAGCTCATTCAGTCATATCATACTGCAAGCTGCATTCATCAATCTTCAATTGGATTTTGGAAATGTTTAATGAAACATGTTTCCCTTTTATGCAGATATGCAATGGCAAGCCCTTCCGTGTGTTCCAAAGGTAAAATTTAAGCTCTAAATTAAAAAAGACATTTTTAGTCAGAAACAAGCAAAAATGGCGAATGCAGAGTATCGAAGCCCAAGGTACAGAAATTATGAGAAGTGTCGAATGGTTTTAAGGAAAGAGTCGTATTTGCAAATGCAACTCTTTAGTGGAGGTCAAGCAAGTCAGTATAGGTAGAATACTCTGCAAGATTATGCGAGTGAGGGGATGTCAAACAATGGGTCAGGAAATGCGTTGTTTTTCTGCAAAACAAAAGCTATGATTGTCATTACATAAGTCATTTTAGCATCATGAGACTGGTGCTTGATAAATTCAGAAATAAACCAAAAAACAAGACAAGCAAAAATAAAAAAACAATTTAATGATGCTCTCTCCACACTGGGATAAATAAAAATAAACACATCACATTTAATGTGGACATATCAGACGCCTTGTGAAACACGAAAGGAAAAATTCAGTTTCGAGCTATGGAACTTGCCGCATAGATTTGGGGGGCCTTGCACTAATAGTGATAGTTACCACTGCATTTAGAAATTGAAAGCATTTGTGCAGACAAGGATGATTCTTTATATTTTTGGCTACCACTTCAAATGCCTCCACCAAGTGTTACAATGCTGCACGCAGCCATACTAAGGATCTCGCAGCAACACCTGCAGGTAAAAAGCAGAAGCAGTCAAAGTCCTGGTGTGTACTGGACACCATATTTGAAAATTTTTGGGCAAGAAGAATGCAAGAAGCAGACATAACTGCATTGATTTCAATAATTTCCCATTTGAATGGCCTTTTTTTTTTGTTTAGACAATGCCTACGCCTAGCCACAGCAGCTCCCTCATACAGACTCCGCAAGCCAAGAGGCCGTGGAGGCAAATGCAGGTAAGAGGCAAGAAGCAATAGCACTGGTGTCGACATTCATCTAATTTCTTTCTTTTTCTTTCGTTTAGGCAGCCAGCACACCTCGAACAGCCACCTTGACTGTGGGTGTGTCACCCTAGTCGTAAAGGAAACATTTGAGGCAAAGCGGCAGGCAATGTGAACAGCCACTTCTCCATGTAAACGATACTCTTTCTCTCGGATGACTCCTACGCCTCGCCACGCCAGCACACTTGTGCACAAAGATGCCGCGGAGGCATGTGCAGGTCAGAGGCAAGAAGCAGTGGCACTGGTGTCGACATTCACCCAATTTCTTTTTCTTACACTGAGGCAGCCAGCACACCTCGAACAGCCACCTTGACTGTGGGTGTGTCAGTAGATTCCTGTTGTACATATGCTCATAATAAACTTCAGTAAACTTGAAGGCAAATGGGACATGGATGCATTGTATTTTTGAACATTTATTGTACACATACAATATATGTTACACTTTGCAGTGCTACAGAGCGTATTTTGAAGCTTCCCCCTATATTTTGCACCTTTAATTACGTATGTGTTGTGTGGCCCTCAATGCAGTTCATGTTGTAGCAGCTGCTTTGTGTGCGTATCGCACATTGGCTTAAGCTCGTGATATCCACATACTTCTCTCACATATACAAAATAAAGTTCTATGTAGTCCTCAGTGTTACAACAAAAAATGAAAGTAAACAATCCGATCGTGGAATTGTGTTTAATACAGTGATTCCTATGACAGTTACTGAGAAGTTGACAACTTGAACTGGTCAATTGGTCCATAGCCTCCTCTATTTTTCAAAAATAAAGGAGGCAATGGATCCGTCATGGCAAGGAATTGTATGTATACATAAAAAGAGGGGGGGTATGTGTGTGTGTGTTTGTAGTAGGGGGTATAGGATTAGGGCGGTACGAAAAAATGTACCAACACCGTCCTCTAGACCCATTGCGTTAAGGTACCGTAACAAAGCGTATTATGCATAAAGTTCACACAACCAACTCTGATGTTACTGCACACGCCAGGCGACACGAGCTACATTTGTCATGACGCATTCGCGACTGCACCGGATGCCCTCCATATTATTCTCTTTAATCGTGCACACTGTACCGAGGCAAAAGAAAGATCATGGGCGCAGGTGCCTTTTCTCGACCTTGCGAGGCTCTGCTGCGCGTGCCAGGGTAGCTGTCTGTGCGAACACTCCCTGGCACACACACCTGCCTCGGCGGCCCCAACCTACGTACCGTTCTGCTTCGAGCTTTGATCCGCCCACTGTCACTTCGATGCCCTGGAGTTCTTGCGCCGCCTGCTTTATTATAATCTCAGGTGCTCTCCTGATACTTCCGTTTGTCGGTTACATGTGCCCTACAGCTGGATCAGTACTCATAATAATAAAAAAAAAAACGATCTATCGTCGCGACGATAGATCGCGAAAGCGGCTTTTGCAACGTACCGCGCCCGTGCGAAGAGAATTACGGAACGCCAACGAGGAATCTGACCACAGCTTCGAGCTCGTAATCTCGTCGAGTAACACTCCTGCAACAGGCGTGACCGCTGAAAACCGCATACCGCCGGAAACTTCAACGGGATCATCCCTCGGTTGCATAACTGCCACCTGTACGGCCAACATGGACCACACCCGCACCGTCCCGCAAGATAGAATAAAGAACCAACTTGTAAAGCCCAAACACACGGCTGCACGCACACATCACGAAAGTACAAGCGAGACGCCATGCTGCTACGCTGCTACTGTTGCCGGATTAAAACTGACTACTGTCACCAAGTCTAGCAAGCGTCTCAGGAGCTGGCAACCTCGGCGCGTAGCAACATGGCGGCGCTCTTGCGGTTCCCGATTTCAATGCATGGGCCCTATGGGTAGCTTGTCCTCTAGAGTCAGTATAGTAACTCTATGCTCTTGGCGTCCGGGGGCAGCTGCTTTTATACTCTCGAAGTCGAGGGCAAGAAGAAACGGCTCGGGAGAGACGCCCGTGACGGCGGCGCACGGACACGTTGAGACAAGTGACGCATCCGCTGGGCCGGCGCTGGGCAGACCTTTTCGCTTCACAGTTGGGGGAGCTCCTCTCCCCGGCTGCCGCACTTTGACAAGCGTGGGCACCAACATGCACACACACACTCACACACACTCACACATACACACGAAGACACGTGGCATTGAAACATGCCTGGACGCGCTTGGCGGGAGGCGTTGCGGCAGCGCTGAACTGGCCAAAATGTCCGCCGCTTTGAACGAAGCCCCGGTGTCCGTTGCATCCGCGCCGGCTATACCGCACGTCGGAGGCGAAACGTAACAGACCGCCCCGCCGGCAGAAGGAGATCCCGATGGTCAGGGGACTGCATCCGCTGTCCGGAGGGATATGTCGCTCGATGATGCTCATAACCGAAGTCGGTCGTCCCTCGGCGTTTCTTGAGCGCAGCGCACCGAGAAGGTCTCGTTCTCACGTTCAGGTTCACACAGGACACTGCAAAGTGACTTCGGGAGAGTTGCCATTTTTGTTCTCGTTCCCATCAAGCGTTAGAACTACGCCGAAACTCAACCGCTTAGTCAGCAAGCACGACACAACCCTCACAAGCCATGCCAGGCTCTTTCCCCTTTTATGCTACTGCCTAGTTCCTTACAGTAGTCTAGCAGCACTCAGAACGCGTCCACAAATTCGAAAATTGCACTAGAAAGCACGTCATGACTTTGAAACACAAAACAAAAGCAATATGTTAAAAATCCTGCCTCAGGAAGAAAAACATCAGTAACAAATAACTTTGAGGCTGATTCCTACGTTAGGGGCCTCGAGTTAAGCCATCGGCGTTACCGTTGAGACTCCCCTTTTTGTAACGCACCTCAAAGGAATATTGTTGCAAAGCGAGGCTCCAGCGCAGCTGGAGGCGGCCATTTTTGGAAGAGATGGTCTGCAGCCATTGGAGAGGGCAGTGATCCCAATGTATCAATAACGAACCGTCTAAAAGGCTCCGTAATGACAGGCACCAACTTCAACGGCGCCCTCGATTTATCCCCTGGTTTGCCCACCCGCTGACAGACGTCACATGTCCTCACAAAGTGTTCTGCGTCACGAAAACACTCTGGCCAATAGTACTCTTGCAATAGACGGTCCTTAGTCTTCTTAACTCCTAGGTGTCCGGACCACGAACCTCCATGCGACAAGCGCAACAGATCCTGACCAGCTGATCGTGCACTGAGGCACGATCAGCTGATCGAACTCCACTCCCCTGCGGTCTAGATACTTCCGGTACAGGACCCCACTTCTTTCCACAAAACGAGCATTTTTCTTGGCGATACCTTCCTTGACATTGCAGCGCATGTTTTCTAGGTTGCCATCCTTTTTTTGCTCGGCTATCAAAGCCGACCGGCTGACTTTTAGCAACCTATTAAGTCGATCTGACGTAGGCACGATGAACGAATCTGCAGATAGCTCTTCTAACTTTCCCGTGTCGGGCATTTCCTCTCCAGTATCTGGTGCCTTCAACGCTACAGGCTCAATTTTATTCAGTTCGGACGTGCTCTGAATATCAGCTTGCTGCGCCTCCGACCGTTTCTCATTGTTCGACAACGTACCCCGAACTCTCGATCTGGTTAAGGCCTGAACGCTAGCCTCACCAAACAAAAGCCCCTTCTCGCGCAGGAGGTGATGGGACCTGTTCTAAAATAGGTACGGGTACTGGGGGGCAGCATAGATGACACTGCGGCCTCCGTCTCAAGTGCTCCGAAAGGTCCTTCAATAAGCACTTTTGCTACGGGCAGACACACGCTATGAGCTTCCACGGCTTGCTTGATCCATGCGCACTCGCCCGCATCAACATATCGGGTTCTACGTAAGAGGGGTGAACTACATCCATTGTAGCTGCGGAATCACGAAGCACTCGGCGCTCTTTCCCGTTCACGAGGAGGTCTCGCATGTAAGGCTTGGAGGCCTTCACGAGGAGGTCTCGCAGTGGACTCGGCGGCACCGTACGGCGCACGATGCTGAATTTCGTGTTCTGCTTTGTACAGGTGTTCCTGTGGCTACCTGGATCCGCCCATGGCTGTTCCTTGCCACTGACTGACTACACATCCCGTCCATGTACAGAGGCACCAACAGCATTGTGTCTGCACAATCACGTGCGGTTTACTGATGCATCCGTTTTCCCACCGAAAGCACCGCCGCAAGAGGACAACTGCGCAAGGCTGCTCAAACTGGACATCTCGTTCTGCACACGTCCCAAGCGAATTACGTCATCAGATGGACATAAAAAGATGGATCGACCGGCTGCACCTTTCAGTGGACTCGGCGGCACCGTACGGCGCACGATGCTGAATTTCGTGTTCTGCTTTGTACAGGTGTTCCTGTGGCTACCTGGATCCGCCCATGGCTGTTCCTTGCCACCGACTGACTACACATCCCGTCCATGTACAGAGGCACCAACAGCATTGTGTCTGCACAATCACGTGCGGTCTACTGATGCATCCGTTTTCCCACCGAAAGCACCACCGCAAGAGGACAACTGCGCAGGGCTGCTCAAACTGGACATCTCGTTCTGCGCACGACCCAAGCGAATTACGTCTTCAGATGGACATAAAATGATGGATCGACCGGCTGCACCTTTCAGTGGACTCAGCGGCACCGTACGGCGCACGATGCTGAATTTCGTGTTCTGCTTTGTACAGGTTGGTGAGAAACAATTTTGTAGTAGTCCTATTAGAAGTAACTGTGTTGGATTACTGGTGCTGCCGAGTCCCCACTGCTTGTTCCAGTGTTGTGTTGACCTATCTCGTGTTATTTTCGTGTTACTAAAGCTTAGTGGTGACATTGAGGAGAACCCAGGGCCCGATCAAGACAAACTGGATGCGATCTTAAGTGCTGTTACCGCAATTAAGACATCACAACATCAGTTAGAGTCAGGTCTACTGAGTGTCCAATTCAGGCTTACAGAAATAGAGACAAATCTTGCTTCTCTGCAGCTTTATAATGAAAAGGTTCTAAAATGCGAGGAAGCTATTAACACTATGAATCGGGAGATGGCTCGGTTAAGCAATAAATTAGAAGACCTGGAAAACAGAAGTCGCCGGAATAATTTAATCATATACGGTCTCAAAGAGGGAGACAACGAAAGCCCGGCAATATTGGAAAAACGCGTGATACATGACATTTTCAAAGACATTCTTGCAGTTGAAGTTAAATCTATTGAACGGATTCATCGTATCGGCAAGAAACGTACTGCACATGAACGCCCAGTAATCCTTCGTTTTTTCGATTTCACTGAGAAAATGTCTGTTCTTCGAAACTGTTCCAAGTTGCAAGGCGAAAAGATATCTATCTCAGAAGACTTCTCACCAGCAGTACGGGAAATGCGCCGGAAGCTATGGCATTCATCCCAAGAAAATCGTACCACAGGAGACAAGGTCAAGCTTATATTTGATAAATTGAGGATAAACAGCGATCTGTATGCCTGGGATAGCACTGAAAATAAGAGGACACTCGTGAAGCACGAAAGCCGTATGGCTTATGAAAACAGTCACTCCAGCTCGTGACAAAATTCACCTCAACTCTCGCTATTATGTTTGAATGCAAGAAGCGTTCTCAATAAAACCGAAAAATTAGAAGAAATAGTGCTGGTATACAGCCCCGATATAATTGTCATCACTGAAACCTGGTTGCATTCTCACATTGACGATTCAGAGGTGCTTCCCAATTCCTATTTTATCGTTCGTTTCGACCGCGATGGCCGGGGAGGGGGCGTTGCCATAGCTATTAAAGAAGGCTTATCATTTAAGAAAGACGAAGGAATACCCAAGCACGAGAGTGTGTGGTGCAGTATTACTATCAATGGAATGTCAGTGTTCGTTGGCGGCATATACCGACGACCAAATGCGCCAACTGACTATCTTGCTGAATTGCACGCCTTTCTGTGCCGTAAAATTAACGAGCATACTAAGCTAATCTTAGTCGGAGACTTCAACTTAACTGGGATTGACTGGGGAACTCTGACAATTGGTGGAAACGAGCACAATAGTTGTGAAATGCTTCTGAATATTATGTTTAGTTTTTCTTTAACCCAGCTTGTTAGGGAGCCAACGCGTAAACAAGGGCAAGCAAGCTCCATTCTTGATCTTGCTTTTGTTTCCAAGACGCTAAACCCTGATATCAGTATCGAAAATGGAATCTCGGACCACAAAATGCTTTTACTTACTTTTGATAACTTCAGTTTCAGTCCCAACCAAATCCCCAGCATATCTCGTATATCTGTCAAGGATTACAGCAGGGCAGACGATGTCAGTGTTATTGATTACATTGAGATAACGCTAGATAGTCTTTTACAGTCGGGATTTGAAAACGTGAATGACTTATGGTTAAAGCTGAAACGAATAGTAGCATACTGTGAAGAAAAATTTATCCCATCAATAAAAAAACGAGTAAACAGGAAGACACCTTGGATTACACGCAGTATTATCCACCTCAAAAGAAAGTTACAAAGAATGCGTAAAAAGAAAACCAACGTCGATGCTATAAATGAACTTTCGCAAATGCTCAGAGCAGAAATTTCTTCAGCAAGAAGCAATTCCTTCACAAATACGCTGACCAATTTTATGACACAGGAGCCAAGAAAGTTCTGGCGTTACCTGGCAAAACCGGGGGCGTCTATCGACCAAATGGAATTAATAGACGGAGCCATTACGGATAACGCAAATTGTATCGCGAACGCCTTTAATCACTATTTCCAGTCTGTGTTCACCCGTGCTTCTACCTCAGAGTTCAATCAAGCGGAATACCACTCCCGCATGCCTGACCTTGTCATAACAGAATGCGGCATTCTTAACTTACTGCTACAGCTTGATGAAAAGAAATCGCCTGGGCCCGACGGATTACCCAATGCTTTTCTAAAGCGATACGCGCAACAACTGTCTCCCCTTCTTCAAAAAATTTTCTCCATATCCATGGCAACAGCATGCGTGCCCGCCGACTGGCTTTGTGCGAAAGTGGTCCCGGTGTTCAAAAAAAATGGGAATAGGCTCTTGGTAAGCATGTACAGGCCTATATCACTAACTAGCTCTTGCTGCAAATTAATGGAGCATGTAATTAACAAAGCAGTCATAACTTACTTGGAAAGCAACAAGCTTTTATATGTAAACCAGCACGGCTTTAGGAAGGGACTATCAACAGTTACGCAATTACTTGAAATTACACACGACTTCGCGGCTGCTATTAACTCTGGTTTCCAAGTGGATGCAGTGTTCGTTGACTTTGCAAAGGCTTTTGATTCTGTCCCACATTGTAAATTAATTGAGAAGCTTAAAATGATTGGTATTAATTCAAACATAGTTTCCTGGATTGCAGCTTACCTCTCAGGCCGTACTCAATACGTCGAAATAAAAAATGCCAAATCCATTAGCCTAGACGTTTGCTCTGGTGTTCCACAGGGATCAGTATTAGGACCTACACTTTTTTTAATATATATAAATGACATTTTTTCCTGTGTCACTTCAGATGTTGTACTGAGATTATTTGCAGACGACTGCGTTGTATACACTACGGTTCGTTCACAAGATGACCAAAATAATCTGCACTTAACACTGACTAACATTGATTCTTGGTGTAAAACTTGGGATATGAAAATAAATGTAAGCAAAACGTCATCTGTCACCATAACAAGGAAAAAAACTCCCATCTATTTTACTTACCTTTTATCGGGATCTGCTGTGACGCGTAATAATGAAGTAAAGTACTTGGGGGTAACGTTTACTGAAAAATTGAGTTGGGAATCCCACGTAGATAACATATGTACAAAAGCATACCGACAACTTGGATTAATCCGACGAAAATTGTCAGCTGCACCAGCGCATGTAAAACTAAACGCCTATATGACTCTAGTAAGACCCATCCTGGAGTACAGCGCCATAGTTTGGAACCCCCATCAGTCTTACCTGAAAACGAAACTTGAAAGAATCCAAAACCTCGCACTTCGTTTTACTTATTCTCGTTACTCCCGCTACGATAGCGTGACGCTTCTCCGTAAAAGGGCTAGCATCTCGACGTTAGAATGCCGACGACTAACTGCATTTATGAAATTTCTTTTCCTGTTATATCATGATTGCATCAACATAACTAAAGACGTGTACCTAAAGCCACCTCACCACCGCTCCAAAAGAATCAATCACGACTTGTGCATACGGCCATTTGCTGCTAGATGTAATTTATTCAAATTTTCTTTTTTTCCTCGTTCCATAGAACTATGGAATAGCCTGCCCCACCATATTGTGAATGATGTGTCAATTGATGTTTTTGTTGCGAATGTTGAATCTTTCTTTGAAAATGCTTTCGTAAATGTGTTGTAGTCATAGCCTTCTTGATTATGAGTCACGGATTGTATGATTCTACAGCTCTGCACACTTTTTGATTCTATTATTTATATAAGTTATGTATCTTTTCATTCATGTTCCGGAACACCAAACCTGTTGTACCACTTATTGTACATTCCACTCCTGTCAGAGCCTGAGAAAGGCTCACAGTATTATGAAATAAATAAATAAATAAATAAAAGAAGCTTCATGTTCTCGTCAGTGCTGCATAATGACAAAAACACTTTTGTTTTTGTTTCTGGACACTGCGCCGAAAAGTGACTCGGCTTCTGTCACGTATAACATTGTGCACGCGCACTTGCCTTGTCTCGAACCGCTTTCTGCGTTCGGCTTCGGCTGCCGCCGTCTCCTTACGTTTGGTCGGACTGCTTTCACTCGCATCCGCACTATGTGTGTCCCCCCTTGCTCTCATGGGTGTGAACTTCGGCCTCTCAAACTTGGAGCCAAATTCACCCTTTTGACCGTCCTTAGCTCCGCGAGCCCGACGCGTCACAAACTCATCGGCTAGCTCGGCGGCTTTAGCCACCGTACTAACGTCTGGCCTATCCAAGACCCAGTACCGCACGTTCTCAAGCCCGAAACACTGCAGAACTTTCTCGTGGTCACCAAACGCTTTCTCTTCTTTGAGCCACTCCTGCATGTTTGACATAAGCCTGTAGGCAAACTCTGTATATGACTCACTTCTGCCTTTCTCATTTTCCCGAAACTTCCGACGGAACGCCTCCGCTGACAGCCTGTACTTTTTTAGCAGACTCGATTTCACTTGGTCGAAATCCTCTGCCTCCTCTCTCTTCAAGCGAGCGACTACGTCGGCCGCCTCGCCGGGTAACAAAGTGAGCAAGCGCTGTGGCCACGTTTCCCGAGAGAACCCCTGCTTCTCGCACGTTCGCTCAAAGTTAACCAGGAACAAACCAATGTCCTCTCCAAGCTTAAATGGCCGCATCAGGTCAGTCATTTTGAACGATACTCGTTCTCCTGCACCGTGTGCCTGACTTCCATTACGAGCGCGTTCCATCTCTACCTCGAGACGCTTCATTTCCAAAGCGTGTTGACGGTCACGCTCCTCTTTCTCTTTTTGCTCTTTACGTTCGCGCTCCCTCTCCTCAATGGTCTCAAGGCATTCCGACAGCTTGTCATCCTCAGCTTCTAACTCAAGAATAGCCCTTAGCAGTTCTGGTTTTCTGAGTTTGTCTGAGACATCCAGACCCAATTCTCTTGCAAGCTCCAGCAATTTCGGTTTGCGCAACGACTTCCAATCCATGGCTGCTCTGAATGCTGTTTTCTCTACTGCCTACTATTGTCTTGCCGCAAACTAACGCGGCAGCAACGACGACCACAATTACCAGCTCTGTTTCTGACACTAACAAAAGCCTGGCAAAACTCAGAAGAAGAAAGTCCCGCACTCACCAAACCTCGCAGCCAAGAATTCAGCGCAGTCGTTCCGCTGCAGGCAACCGTCATCACACAGGGCTCCTTGCATTGCTCCCGGATGGTCGTTGTGCTGCTCAGCATACAGTCGACCGCATATCTTCGCTGCCGGCCTCCGTTGTCGCGATCTCACCGCTGACAAACAGTTGTTGCAAATGGGTCGCAAGCCCCAAGGGTAGCGTTGGCCTGGCGGCCTGGGACACAGCTGGAAGCATCCGAAGGTCCTGGCAAAGGATGAGCCGACTGCTAACAGAACAACTTGTTTATTATAGCATCGCAAAAAAGCGGCCGGTCAGGTCAACCGAAGTGGAGAAACGGGAGAGCACGTTACTCGACGGAAGAATTCGAAGCCTCTCTCTTGGCGTCCGGGGGCAGCTGCTTTTATACTCTCGGAGTCGAGGGCAAGAAGGAACGGCTCGGGAGAGACGCCCGTGACGGCGGCGCACGGACACGTTGAGACAAAAAAGTGACGCATCCGCCGGGCCGGCGCCGATCAGACCTCCTCGCTTCACAGTTGGGGGAGCTCCTCTCCTCGGCTGCCGCGCTTTGACAAGCGTGGGCACCAACATGCACACACACTCACACACACACACGAAGACACGTGGCATTGAAACATGCCTGGACGCGCTTGGCGGGAGGCGTTGCGGAAGCGCTGAACTGGCCAAAATGTCCGCCGCTTTGAACGAAGCCCCGGCGTCCGTTGCATCCGCGCCGGCTATACCGCACGTCGGAGGCAAAACGTAACACCCTATCATGACAGCGAGATTCACATACGAAAGCAAGTGCAGACACCAACAGACTAGTCATTCAAAGTTTTCATGCCAGCTCACAAAATAATAAACATACATATAGCCTGCAAATTTTCAAGTGTGTTTCTGGCACATGAAGAACTCTTGCAGAGGTATTTTTCTACATACCTAAGTAAGGGCCGGGTGTGCGAATAGTGATTTTTGAGATCGAATCGAATACAAATCAAATAGTACCAGAAGCCAATCAAATCGAATAATTTTCAAATAGTTTTCAAATAATAATAATTATCACCATCAGCCTATTTTATGTCCACTGCAGGACGGAGGCCTCTCCCTGCAATCTCCAATTACCCCTGTCCTGTGCCAACAGATTCCAGCTAGCACCTGCGAATTTCTTTTTTAATCATCACCCCACCTAGTCTTCTGCCATCCTCGACTTCACTTCCCTTCTCTTGGCACCCACTCTGTAACCTTAATGGTCCACCAGTTACCTAACCTATGGACCATTATGGTTACAGAGAACAGATGTTATCACATTTAGTATAAAACGATGTTCACATCCCGGTATTCTTAATGTTAGCAAGTTTTTGCCTTACTTAGTATGTTACAAGATGTTTAATAAAAGCACAAATGGATCATTAGGGTAAGCAAGTAGTCTCTTTGCATGCACAGGGCTCTTCAGAGTGTGCTAATGATTGCGATACAGCCTGTAAATTATTGCTACCAAAGTGAATTAGCCTGCTCCACTATGGAAGTTCTCAGGTTGGATGTCTATACTATGCCCGCGGGGGTGGAAATTTACCATACTATTGCTCCAATTCGAAGTATATTTGGGCACAGCTGACGTTTTGAAATTCAAAAAGTATTCGAAAAAAAGTCGCATTTACGCATACCAACTATTCAATTTGAAGACCAAATCGAAAAGGGCACTATTCGATTTGTTATTAGAAAGTTTCGAATATCTGCACGTTCCATACCTACGTGAATGTAGAGGGAGTGTTAAACAGCGCGACACAGGACACAGCAAAACAACCATAGGACAGAGGGCTGTGGGAGTATGTGTGGGAAAAAAAAAACGAATCTAAAAATAAATAGGTGCCAGCACGCTTTGCCTCTTGTTCACCTTATGCCATCATTTCCAAATCACTGCAAAATAATTTTTTTCTCACCTCACACAAGCTGCAGCAACAGTACTGGAGTGTCCAAAAGCCTCCACAGATGCATGGAAAGGCCTCGGTTATTAGCGCTGCGGTGCGGAGGAGCCGACCACACCCATCACTGAACCATCCCATTCTCTCCGTATGAATGGGACAGCCGGAGCAAAACCTGGCAGCATGTGCAATCTCGAAGGTCATGTGCCATCTAACTTAGCAGCTGCGCCCTTCACCAGATGGCATAGAGTACCAGAGTTTGGAACGAAGGATAGCTGGGTTAAAAGAGCAGGCAAAGTGGAGAGCTGCTGGCCATGCGAGTGTGTTGCCCGAGCCTTTGGCACGTGTTTTGAAGAAGCCATAGACACATGGGGCTAATAGGCCCTATGCTTCACAGCGGCGTGAAAGAGCAACAAAACCAAGGCAAGGGGTGCATTCCAGAGTGTCAAACACTGAAAAATGAAAGGGTCAACCAAGTGTCGACACTAAACAAGACAAGGTAGACATAGTGCGTATGAAATACGATATGAATAAGATATAAAACGAGTGTATAATGAACATAAGGAGACAGAATAGTGAGAACAATCTACATATAATTATCTAGTCATTTCAACCACCATGTACGTCAACCTTGTCTTCTTCAGCGTCAACACTTGGTTGACTCTCTTTTTTTAAACGGGAAACACAGGCTAGAAACACACAAACCAGATATTGAAAAGTGTAGGTAATTTCCTTGAAAGACATTTCCCCGTACTCTTAAACAATCCTTGACTCAAAGCTCTTCCTGCAGTTCACCAAGCTAAGCACAAGGCCGCTCCTCAACTGAAGATGATGCTACGTTTTCCTAGAATTGCTGTGGTGCGTCACTGAACTGTGGTGACTGCGGCCAAGAGGCGCACTTTCTCGAGTCGAGGTAAAATGTTGAGTGGAGGTACATTCTAGAATATGGGGGATCGCCTTTAACAAAATCTGAGTTATAATCGCAATAAGGTTCAACACATGTTAACGTTTTTTGGAGCCTGTGCCCGCACAGGTGTGCTTTCGACTTTCAAAGGCCAACGGTATATTTTTAAACGACGATTACTTATCAAATTATGGAAGCATCCCATATTCTAATGAATCTGGACGAACCTGTATAGATAAACTTTGACTCATTGTGCAGAAGCAAAATTAGAATGTTTCGATGTCAAGTATTGCAGGACAACAGGCTGCTAAAACTGCAAAAGTAAGCTGTGAAAAGTTGGACGAGTATCGATGAAAAAACAATTTTAAAAAATCTAGAAAGGCTCGTGCCATTTGTCAATTTATTCCTTAAATTCCTCATTAACATTCGCAGTTTAGCTGTCAACATGCAGATTTTCGACATTACACCAAAGGTTGAAATTTATGTCCAGTTTTTTCACGTCAGCCTGACATCATACCTGCATAGTTGGATAGCTAATAAGGTCACTATTTCCTAGCTAGTCTTACATTATTTTCAGAGGACTATATGGATAAGCTGCCTTGATTCAGATAAAATGGGTGGCCATTGTACCGGCAATGCACAAATGCACTCTGTGTTATTGGAACCTGAGGACACCCCTTACAACATACTTTCACAGTGCATTGGCTGACCATTCGTAAGAAGGTGCAAGGTCCTCCAGCTGTGCATCACTCTGCTATGGTGCTTCTCCAGTTCAGTTTAGTTTGCCTGTGTGTCTTTGTCCAAGTGTCTCTAAGAGGCTAAGTGCCATGGACTTGTATTTGTAAGCTGTGCATTTAGAATGCCTTTGGGATACCAAATGACAATTTTCACTCTGTTTCCTCAGCTGCACACTTACACAGCGATATCATTATTTACAAAAGGTACTATCAGGAGCAAAAGTTTGGATACCACTGTAGCATCGAAACAGTACTGCCAAGATATTTCACTGCATGGCGCCTGGGGACGGCGTTGCTTCTTCTATCTTCTCTCACTGACCATCATTACAAACCAAAACAAACAATGATGACCACGTACACCATGCAGCAAACAGGTTAAATTGCTGCTACAACAGAATCCACACTTCTACCCCTGACAATATGTGCTTAAGCTTTGTCACATTAATCAGACGACATAAAACCAGGGTGTCTACCAAGCTGACATTTCCAAATTCCCTGAGTTTTCCAGGTTTTTCCCTGAGCACTTTTGCTAAATTCCCTGATTGAGCCAGAACTTTGTTTTATGTTAAGACAGGCTGACACAATGTTGCCCGATGCTGTCACTCTCTAGTAAGCATGCATGTTGAAACAAAAAAAAAAATGACTTAATCCAGTTTGAATAGTAAGGAGTAATATCTATTTTATTTAAAAAGAAAACAGAAGGAAGATGTTAGTAAAATAGGCAGCAAAAAAAAAAAAAAAGTAAAACCCATTCCAAATTGAGTCGAACATTTTCAAATACGAATGAAAAGGAGATGCATACGTAAGTAAATATTTTTGAATAGGAGCTATTTCTATCAACTGATAGCAAGCTCATCGGTACGAGGCCTGAACTCTGAATTCTCTCTCAGCAGCCGGCAAGTCAACCTCAACTGTTCTGACATACTCTCAGCCCGTACATGACATCTGTGCTGGGTTTCACTGCTTTAAAGAATGTATTTTGGTTTGGATGAGGGACACCTGCATCTCGGCGTCAGCCAACACTGTTTTTTGAGCTCAAGCTCCTTCAATAAGGCGGCGGCACGCTTCCTTTCCTGTAAATTCCTCAGTGCGTCGGTCCTTTCTGTTCTCATCCTCCTTCTGCCACGCTTTCACAAAATGGATCATTTGAAGCATCCTCTTGGTCAGTTGTACAGTCAACGTCCGATTTTTCGGACTCGCTAGGGGCCACAATCGCATCCGGAAAATCGGGCAGTCCGAAAACAATGAACGCATGGCTTTAACTATCCTGAAGGGCTAAAATTGTCACAGGCACGTCCGAAAAAGCTTTTAAGGCCTGCCAGTACACTTACTAGGCATATCAGTGCTCGTACTGTGACAGGAGATGGGGGAGCACGCGTCTGTAATTAAGGAATACATACTGTGTCCCGTGACAATTGCCCCTTCCCACGCTTGTTAAGCTTCAGCGCCTAACACTACTGTACTGAGGCGAAGCTAACTTTCGGGGACTGGCATTACGCAACGCGCTGTGCTCTGCGAGCTTCGAAGCCAATGGCGAAGATTACCACTTTCAATGAAAAACACGGCACCGCACGGCAAGAAGCTTAACAGCGAACGTAGAAGCAGCTAGGCCTACGTTGCCTGCGTGCGGATCTGCGTGCAATAGTGCCAGTTCGAGGCGGCGAGATAATCAAATTGGCGGCGGTGGCGGCTTTGAGTAATGCCATTTCAGGCCTGCAGTCAGGGCAATATACATTGACTATATGGAGTACGTGGTGGTGCCGCAAGGCCGTGCAAATTATCGGGCATGTCCGAAAAAGCGTCTGGAAAATCTGTCGTCAACTACTCTGGCAATACATCGTGCCGATGACACGGCGTCAATGACGATTCGTTGCGATTCCTCCGTTACTGGAGCCAGCATTAACACGACTTTCGTTCCCTTTCAATAAAGTTACAGCTAATTTTCTCTGATAGAAGGTCAAATTCCCTGAGTTTTCCCCGAGTTTTTCCAGCCTGTTCAAATTCCCTGAGAATTCCCGGTTTTCCCGGTTGGCAGACACCCTGATTACGTTTATAGATACTGAAGCATTTTGAAATACTGTCGATAACAAAGTACCAAGCGGCGCCTGCCAAGGCGTCTGTGAGTGAGCCCGTGAGCCCAGTGAGCGCGCCCTGAAAACGTGCCATGCAGCTTCAAAAATTTGTGTTTTGCTTGTTTTTGGTGGTTTAATGGACACAAAAGTATGCCAAGCTTCGCAAAAGTTCTGCAACCATATAAAAGGAATACGATCCACCAGCAGCAACCAAAAGTACTAGGCAACCTGTAGTGTATTAACATTTCTGCAAGCTAGATTGTCAAACATTTAATAAAAATAAGCAATTTATTGTAAAACTACCATTGTAGTTCACCATGTCATCGTTATCTGTTGTCCATTAGATACACCATGTAGGAATGTAGAGCACTGCTCTTACGACATGCCAAGGTGGGAAACATTGTCCAATGTGGTCCCAACTTTGGCGAATAAAGCTAAAGAATTGCTACATTTCTTAGCTCACAGTGTCCGAGTAGCCAACAGTATGTTTGAAAAACTAGTAGTACTGCAACTGGCAAGAATTTTAAATTTTATTTTGCGTAACATGACAATTTTTCTATAATAGTAGGCTTACTTTAGAATAATTCAAAGATTCATGCTGTGCCAAAGTAGAAGGATAATATATACTGCGTATAGGCTAATATATATATTTCCCACAGAATTTTATCCTCAAGATATGTATTGTTACACGCAAGATGCTCCTTGAGGATGGTAAGACTGTTTAGCAATAAGCAGTCACGCAATAAAACATAGTCATGTTTTCGCTACAAGGGTGCCGACAAACGCAATACAGGACTCGGATGTCGACACTTTTATTGTAAGAGGACTGTCGCAGGGCGTGAATTTCTTTTTTTAAATGCGAAACATTAGCGAGAACAAATGAACACAGTGAAGTGAAGTACTGCAAGAAAAACAATAAACATCATGCTAAACATCTGAAAACCTACGAGATCCATTTCACAGTAGGAGAAAAACATGGTGGAAACAATCGCACATTAAAAATCAAAGCGCACATGTGGCACCAGAAGCTGGCATGTTTCAATATAGGAGAAAAGAAAATTCACATAAACGCAGTGCCTAAAGGACGGTGTCATTTACAAAAAGCTGAAACAAGTGTTGGCACTACAAGCACAAAGCGAATATCTTTTATGTAGTACAATCAACAGAGCCGAGAAAGCTCCCCGAAGCAATGCAAGCACACTGCAGAAGAGAGAAGTCTGTTCTAAGTCTGTGTAACTGCTCAAATGGCTGATGCAGGTGTCTTCAGTCCTGCTGCACTGTTGCTCTCATGGTAGTGCTTCAGCATGTAATGTCAAAATCACCTTTTTTACACTACTGTGTCCTCCTCAGAGTTAGAAAAAACTGCAACTATAGTAGTATGTCAATGCTGGAGGTGTTGGGGGAGGGGGCCCTGTTCAGGTAGGAAGAAATGGTGGTAGGGTGATGGTTGGCAACTCCTCTGCAAGTCAGGTCTGTTGAGCTTGGCGTTCCACTTGAAAGTTATAGTTATACTGCAAAGACAGAAAGTGCGTGCACAAGCATATATGACTCCCAGCTCACACACCTGGCAATAACTGGCTTGCCACTGCCACACGTGTACAGAGCTGTCACCCACCGGTGGAAACATTCTGTTAGTACTACACTACTAATAGCGGCTTTTAAATTTCACTGCAGGATGAAGGCCTCAACCAGTGATAACCAGTTCTGCCCTTGGCACCCCTTCCGTCATTCTGGTAGACCACTGTTCATCTGTTACATGTGTTACCTACCCTGTTAATTACCTGTTACCAATGCTTGCTATGCGCGACCTCTCTCTCTCTCTCTCTGTACACATGTGTGTGCATACTTTATTAACAGGACAAAACAACTGGATGTGAACGTCTCGCCGAGGTCAACTGGACCTCTGCCAAAACAGAGGTAGTGGACCGACTGTCATTCTCTTATGTTTAACCAGTTTCCTGATCACATTTCTTCGATCCTAACAGACTGCATTATCATGTTTGCATAGATTCATCAGTAATACCATCATATACAGGGTATCCCACATACCTTGAGCCAAGAATTTAAAAACTAAAGGCGTGTCGGAAGTGAATTGAACCGAAAGCACACTATTTGCAATAGCCTATAGTAACTCAGACAATATTTTGTCTTCCAGATAACTCAACAATTAATTAAGTTTAAGTACCCAACTTTTTAATTATTGGCTGAGGACCCTAAGTATGATACACAGACTTGTAGAGCACCTTCAGAAACCATCAATCGAGTTGTTTCCTTTACGATACGTCTCACGTAGTACTTTTTTCCGGGTTGCAAAGAAAGCCCGCGAAATATTAAAAAAGCCACGTGACTGAGCGTTTGCGCAGTGGTATTGTGCTGCTCTCAAGCGTGCGTTCGGTGAACAAGGTCAGCTGCATCGTGACTGGCGAGAGGAAGCGACAGGGCGTTCTTTTTCTCATCAGCACCGTTCGGCCAGCAGCATGCATTTTCGCCATCATCCGACGAGAGTCGGCCTTGTTCACCGAACGCACACTTGAGAGCAGCACGATACCACTGCGCAAGCGCTCCATCACATGGCTTTTTTTCATATTTCGTGGGCTTTCTTTGCAACCTGAAAAAAAAAAAGGACTACGTGAGACGTATCGTAAAGGAAACAACTCGATCGGTGGTTTCTGAAGGTGCCCTATAAATCTGCGCTTCATACTAGGGATCCTCAGCCAATAATTAAAAAGTTGGGTAATTAAACTTAATTACCAAGTTATGGGGAAAACAAAAAAGTGTCCGAGTTACTATAGGCTATTGTGAATAGTATGTGCTTGGTTCAATTCGCTTCCAACGCGCCTTTCATTTTTAAAACTCTTGGCTCAAGTTACGTGGGACACCCTGTATAATACAATACAGCAAAATCGCCATAATTATCATGAATTTAAAATGTCACCAAGGTTAATCGCGCACCCACCAAATTGTGCACTGCATAGCACCTGCAGCCCCATAGTGGCACCGGGTGCAAACAGTCTATTATGAGCATAAAATTAAGCATCAGACCAAATAAGAGCTAGTAGGAGTTTACCTCCCAGCTAACTAAAAGAAAATTAGTATACAGTGTGATCTCTTGCGAATTAAAAGAGATTTCTAAAAATTAACCTGTGGCAGTTTGTAATATTCTAACACTCCAGGTGGAATATTTGATGAGGCAGACATTACTTGTCTCAACAAATCGCAATGTGCATTGAGCGATGAGCAAATGCTTTATTACTTTGCTTTTTAATTAATTACTTTAGGACAAATGCTGAAATGGCAGAATTGAAGCCTGTCAGTATTAAAGTATGTCTGTTTAGAAAGAATTTAAAGACTACCAGCAGTATCAATATAGCCGTTCTGAAAAATCTGTGCCACTTAACTTTGTCCCACAGTGCATACAAATGTATTTTCACAGCACATTTTGAGGACAAGCACCTCAAAACTACTACTAACTTCAGGATTTATGCTGAATGTGTGCAACCTTATCACTGTATAGCTTAATTATGCACTTGCACATCTGACCTAAAGTAATTAAAGCTTAACTAGTGAAACTTTGTTAGTTACCTAGGCACATTGTGATTTGTGACGCAAGTCTATTTCGTCAAGTAGTGCAATTAAAGTAGTAATATTGTGCTATCTATCACTGATGATTTGAAAAAACATTTCCATCCAAGTGGATCATGCAGTACAAACGTGTGCAGCACCTAAGCTGTTCAATATGGAAGGGGCCCTAACAAGCCTTGCACTTTAGAATGTGTAATGTGGTGGACAGATGGTCACCTTTCTGAACAAAAATTTCTGACTCACAAATAAATGAAATATTTGACACGCTCACTAGGAGGCTCTCGTAAGATATTTTTGACAATTCTGCAAGAAGACATAACTGTAATGCAAGAACTCAACAAGTTCATGACTTGCTAACATATTTAGTTCTTGCGAGTGTGGCCAATAGCAATTCTAGATATCATATAAATATATAATAAATTGCTTTTTTCACATAAAGTGAAACCTCGTCAAACCATAGTTGGCCAGAGCTAGGAAAAAGTATGTACTAAACGGTAGTACTGCTTAACCGAAATAGCATGAGACCGCCCACTTACCTGTCAAAAACGAAACTCGGAGAGAGTGCGATGAAAGGGGAAAAAAACTGCAGTATTTATTTACTTCGCACGACAAACATGTTATTTCCATTTGTTGCTGCGGCGGCCAAGCAGCGACGACAGCGGCCTCAAACTTGCTGAAGCTGTGAGACAGCTTTTCAGCCAGCCCCCGTTTCTCGGCAAA
This sequence comes from Dermacentor variabilis, assembly GCF_050947875.1. Taxonomy (NCBI): domain Eukaryota; kingdom Metazoa; phylum Arthropoda; class Arachnida; order Ixodida; family Ixodidae; genus Dermacentor; species Dermacentor variabilis. Next base: position 137,170,518 of record NC_134568.1, read on the forward strand.
CACTCGCATGGCAGATTCTGCGTTGGCGTCTGTCATATGTAAGTGCCGCGAGGTGCCACTAGAAGATCGGAGCGGCCACCAAGCTCCATGAACGACGAGGAAGACAACGGGTGCACGAGCACGGCAGCACGAGGGCACGCTCGCGGTGTTCGATCCAGGCGGGCAGCAGCTCCGAGCTCCTGGGCTGAACGAGGCGAGGGTTCCTGCCAGGCGAGACGTCCGTGGCAAGGTGCGGAGGACCACGGAGCCGAGCGTGGACGTCCCAGGGCCCCTGCTGCCAGTGCTCGAGACGCTGGCTGACCCGAGGGCCGCCGGTCCCTGAGCTGTCGCACCTGAGCTCTGCCGAGCAGCGTTTCAGTCTGGCACAGATATTGCTGTGCTAGACGAGGTCCCCAAGTGTAACCGCTGCACGTGGTTTGCGAGCGGTGTACGAGCTGGGCACTGAGGTCGTGCTGGACGTGCGACTGTAGCACGTCGGTCGTGAGCGGCGTCCGAGCCAGACATCGAGGGCGCGGGGAACAAAGAGTCCCCTGGCTGCTACCGCGGCGGCTTCCGAGCGTGCTGAGCCCGAGAACAGTGTAGAACGGGGCCTGAGTGTGTGGTAGCCGCGGCCAGCTCCAGCACGAGTGGCCGCACGGTGCCGTGACGACCGAACTGTGAGCCTCGCAATCCGGACTGTTTCAGCCCGTGGACACACTGACTACAGTTACGCTGTCATCAACTCTCTGTATATACTCATATTTTAAAGGTTGCTTTGAGTTTTATAAATGCACATAAATGACTCTGTCTTTCTTCCGCATCACTGCGCACTAGCGAAAGTGCCGAACAGTCCTAATCACCACAGTGTCGCACATTCTCAGTGCACAGGCAGGGTAGCGTTGCAGAAGTCGCAGGGCACCTTTTCATTGCGGGGTGCCGTTCTCGTCGCGACGACTGCATTCATGAGGCTGACGTAATGCACAGCTTCTGCCACTGTAGGGCCTGAATTGCCCGTGCTGTCGCTTTCCGTCTCGTCCTTATCACTATCGCTAAGCGACACTTTGGCAACAACAGAGGCAACGATGGCGAAAAGTCGGACCTTGTAGCTGACATCTCTTTGCGATCGCAACTGCGCTGCTGAGCAACTTCTTCGCATTCCAAATGCCACACACCGTAGTCAACAGTAGACCCATGTCACGTGCCAGCGCAGACTTTTCGCATCATGCTCGATAGTACGGACGATGTCTAATTTTTCTTCTATGCTAAGCACCCGGCGTCTTTTTTATCCGAGTTTTGGCATGACGCAACTTCTCGCTTGCATGATGCCACAACGCTCTCTGGCACGGATGGATGGATGGATGGCGGCTACACCCTTCGTAATGGGCAGCGGCTGGCGCCATCTAGGCTTTTACTTCCCCTTCTTTTTTACCCAATTATATCCCCCTTCCTCTTAACTTTAGTTTTGACTCCCCCAAAAATGGATAGCTAAAACAGTACAGAAAACATTAGCTCCCCGATTTATGATATCTCATCCTCCCTTGACTTCTTCCTCCACCAATCCTCTAGCCTCCCCTTCATTACTGCCACGCTTTTCTCGTCTATTTACACTTGTTCCCCGGGGAAAACCTAATGCCCCTTCCATATCTGTCACTGTTCCCTCAGCCAGGGTAGGGCGAAGTTCTGTACATCTCAGCACTATGTGCTCTGTGGTCTCAATTTCGGCTCCGCAAGCAGTGCATAAAAGGTCCAAGTCTTCAAATTTAGCCCTGTATGTTTTCGTTCTCAAAACCCCGTCCTAGCTTCGAATAATAGTGAGCTGCCCCTTGAGTTATAAAATAAGAGCTCTCTCTTCATCTCCTGTTTTTGTGTCCTATACATAACTAGCGCTGGCTTTCCGAACATTCTTTCTTCCCACCTTTTTCTTTCCGTCTCCTTCACCTCTCTTCCCACACTGGAACCATGTTGGGCCTCCTCCCTCGGCTGTAGGTATCTAAACCTCAGCTTCCTAGTTCCGAGTGTCCACTTTGTGTTCAAACTTTTCATGTCTAGATATTTGTACACTTTTCCCACCCACCTTTTCCCCCCCAGTGCTGCGTGTCTCTAATAATACTTTAGCTTACTTATTGCCTCTCTACCTTCAAAGGACGTCCATCCCATGTCCCCCTGAACTCCCTCATTTGGTGTGTTCCCGTGCGCCCCTAAGGCCAATCTGCCTACACTTCTCTGTCTTGTTTCCATGCATGCCTTAACTTCCGATTTCATGCACAGTACCGAATTTCCGAATGTGAGGCCAGGTACCATAACCCCTTTCCATACCCCTCTAACCACCTCGTACCTATTATACCATAGTGCCTTGTGTTTCATTACAGCTGAGTTCCTTTTCACTTTTTCAATCATAATTTTTCATGTTCTTCCAAGTACTTTTTTCCCTCGTTTAGCCATATGCCCAAATTCTTGTATTTTTCAACATGATCAATCTTAGTGTCTTGTACTTCCAATGGTCCCCCCCCCCCCCCCCTTTCTTCATTGTACACTATTATCCCAGACTTCTCGCTACTGAATTACAGTCCCAATTTTTCTCTCTCCTCTCCACATATCCTTGTTAGTTCCTGTAGCCCTACTCTGGTGTCAGCAAGCAGCACAATATCATCTGCATACATCAGTCCAGCTAGTACTTGAATTACCTTCTGCCCTTCCAGCGTATAGCTTGTCGGTTCCTACTGTGCTCTGTTCTACCCTCTTTTCCATTTGGCTCATGTAAATCATAAAAAGCAGGGGTGACAATGGACAGCCCTGCCTGAGACCACTTCTTATGTTAGCTGGCTTTGTAGTTTCCCCCTCTCATGTTATCTCTACCTCATTATCTGCATAAACTTGTCGTAGGAATTCAACCAACTTTCTATCTAGACCATATTCCTTCAACTGGCCCCATAACTTTTCTCGGTTTACATTATCATAGGCTCCTCTGTCTAAAAAAGCTATCTGTCGCGGTTTCTGCCTGGCTGCCACTATCTCTATGCACTGTGTTATAACAAATAAATTATCATCTAGCCTTCTGTTCCTTCGAAATCCATTCTGCAGCTCTCCCAAGATCTCTTCACATTCTGCCCATCCCTACATTCTCATTTTCACCATCTGCATTGCTAATCTGTATATGGCTTATGTGACAGTTATTGGCCGGTAGGATTTAATGATGTCCTTGCTTCCCTTACCTTTGTATACTAATATCATTCCGCTCGATTTCCAGTCCTGTGGAACATCTCCCCCTACAACTATTTGTTCAATAAGTTGTAATTTTAATTTACTTTTTTGACCTAATATGCTCATCAATTTCATAGGTATGTTATCAGGTCCTGGCGCTGTTCGCACGGGGACCTTGTGTACAATTCTGTCCCATTCCTTACTTGTCATTCCTCTGTTCTCCTCCTCTTCTATCCTCCTGTTGTCATTGTTCTCCATTTCGCTACCCTCTGGCTCAATGCTGCCAGAGGGTAGCAAAAATGCAAATGCAAGTGTAAATGCTGCCTCTATTGTTAACCTAATATGTTCCTGAGCTTCCTCTCCCTCTACCTTTCTTCCTTCTGGTGTGGTCAGTGAGTGCTGGACCACCTCTGTCTTCTTACTCTGTTGCCTTATGTGTTCCCAAAACTTCTTAGAGGCATTTCTATCTATTCTGCATATCTCTAACAACCACTGTACCCCAGCTTTTGCTATCTCGGCTTGAATTATTGCCAATGCTTCCTTTTTCATTGCAAGGTAATTCTCCCATTTTGTCTCGCCCTCTTCTGGTGGGGCTCCCCTTTTCTTTGCTGCTCTGTGTTTTCTGCATGCATCTTTGCGTCGCTCTATGGCCTCCTTAACTTTTCGGTCCCACCAGCTTTTCGGTTTATGTTTTCCCTGCTTACTTCCTAGTTTCCTAGTCTGTCTCTTCTCTAGCTCTCCTTTAAAAATACCTACTAACTCGTCGTATGTCCATGCCCTTTGCGGTTGCTTGGATACTATGTTTTCAATGTTTATAGCCACTTCTTGCAGCTGCCTGTCATTCAGTTTGCTCATGCTTTTCCTTTATTTAGTTTCTATCGGTGATACTGCCCTTCCAAAACTGATTTTGATTCGTTTGTGATCACTCCCCGGGCTTTTTGTACCTTCCTCATCAATTTCCATACCTCCCAACCGTTCATACAGTTTGTGGGACATTAGGCAGTAGTCGATTGTTGAGTGGGAGTTATTTCTTTCCCGTGTTATCTTCCCGTCGCATTTAATTTCAGTATTAACTATTGCACAATTATGGGCCTCACAACATCTACTAACATCTGCCCTGCTGCATCTTCCGCCCCGTCAAAGTATTCCAGATGTGAATTCATGTCCCCTAGGATGATTATCTCCCGTTTCATAGCTAACTGCCTGATGTCCTTGGCCATAGATTTGAAATGTTTTGCATTCTCCTTTTTTGAATCATTCCCCGTTATCAGATACACGACTCCCAGGACTGTCTCTACATTCCCTACGGTGCCCTTGAGCCACATGTGCTCACTGCAGCTCTACGATGTTGATGTGGCTTCACGCGCAAACGCTCTGGGCGCTTAGAGGCCGTTGTGCTGATCTCCAAGGCTTGTTGTTCTGCCGGGCCGCCCGATGTAGACGACGCACCGCCGTGATTGCGCGACGAAAAGTGGAAACATTATGTGTTAACCGATACGTACGCAATAAGCTGGTACGGTTTATGCGGATACAAAACACATTATGTTCAATGGCCGTTGAGTCGGGGATTTTACTTTACTACTTTTAAAACAAAACTACTGTTTAAGCGGGTACGGTTTAACGAGGTTTTACTGTACAATCTAATCATTTCCATTGTCGTGCAAACATCTGACATAATGCTTATTCCTGTGCGGCTAGGCTAAATGCATTTTTTTCTTTCACTCCGTGTGTAAATGAATATATGTGCTTTGAAAATTGCAATGAATATTCAATATTTGATAAAACATTACAAGTCAGTATATTCAGAACATTATTTTCTCAAACTGTTGTGAAGAGTTCACTATCTGCGATCTTCTAGAACAATTTTTCCACTTGAATGTTACCAAAGAGTCTTTCTTTTCATGCCACATACTCACCTCCTCAAAGATTTCATTAGCCGTCTTGAGCCTAATGTTTGGCATGGTGAACTACGAGATCGAGATAAAGGTAAAGAAAAAAAAAGAAGAAGCAGAATTAATTCAGCTTAGACTCGCCGATTACAAAATCACAGTTGTGAGATGTCAATCATGAAAAAGTGGTCAGAAAAAGCCGTTTGCTGAAGCTCTCTAATAAAAGCACTATTAAAAATTTCAGCTTTAACCTATGATGAGTACTACCCTACTTTTAAAGCTGCTGAACAGATAAAAATAATGGGAGTCTGTAAAACCTAAAACCATATCAACATAACGAACATGTTAAAGACCTACCATAAGCACATGCAATACATGTACCAGATTCTTGGGGGAAACAGAATATGACACAATGAATGAATAAAGACACAGAAACTGTGCTGAATATATCAAATATGCCTCAGTTATAGCTGTCACAATAATCATGCCTACTTGGACCACCTGGCTGAAACTGCTTTATTCTAGACTTGCTCTTGGGTTTCGCCAAACACACGCAGCTCCTAGGATGGCTCAAATACACCTCCCCATCCTCCCCGTCCTCCCTCTTCCTCTTCCAGATAATATACCTTCAAGCCATTTCTTGAAAAAATAAAAAGGATGACAATGAGAAGGTTGGTACTAAATTTTCTTCAATGTGAAAGTTGGCTACGCTGACGGCTTGGTCACAAAGTAAGAAGGCATTGGCGTCACTGGAAGCTATCTTTGTCATGCTGTCACAACAGTAGGCATTGGGAGAAATGAGCAAATGAGCATAAATAAATGGTTAAATGAAATAAGGCACCTCAGCCAATCACAGAACTAGGCATTTCAGCTTCAAAACCTGCTAATGTCTCATATGAGATGCAGACACAACTGCGGACAAGGGAGCACAGCGAGAGAGCCAGAGAGTATCGTCTGGCAATCCTCAGCTGCATTTGGTAATTGAGTCGACAGAGGAAGAGCATCATCAGCATGAAATGGCCAAGTCAATTATGGTTGTCAACTATGGCACAGCATGGCAGCGGTGTGTAGCACCCAAGTGTCACAAGAAAGCGTTTCACACGTCACGTCTTCATAGTCCCAATGAAAAGTCAGCTTTTACTCACAAAGCACATTCTTGCCTGAACTAAGGATAGTATCTGCACACACATGTTAGAATGCATAAAGTACTGCCATCTATAGGTGGTAGTGGACATGCAACTTGCAACACGAAGAGATCGACAGAGCTCAGCAGATTACGTGCACAAAATTAGAGAACAAGTAAAAATGAAATTATAAGCACTCTTTGCAGTTACATGGAAGAAATAAGGTGCAGAAGCATGTTAGAAAATCTTAACTCGCTTATCACTGGCAATTCCTGGAATCTGTGTCCTCTTGCTTGCGGCCTCGTGAAAGTAAAAGGGTGTGCCCAGATCAAGTGAATACTGAATTCAAGCCAGCCATGGCTTGTTACACATTGTGGGGTTATGAGGCAAAAGCAGATAAGCATGATTCACTGAAATTGAACCTTTGCCTTTACTATTTATTTTATGTCTGATCTTTGTTATGCTTTGTTCTAAGTTAATCTTCATTTCACGCTCTGGCCTGTGCAACAGTGTAGTGTAGCTACTGCTACTGAAAATGCTCACACAGCCTCATAACCTCAACAAATTGTACGAAATAACTGAACAAGCAACATGGCAGGGGGTTCCAGATTGTTCCTTTAGTTTTCAGTGTGAAATATTTCATTCAGAACACTACAAGGGATCAAGATTAATGAAACTATCACTGCCATAGGAAGCTTTACGAGTTCAGCTGCCTGTGCCAATACACATTACAAGAAGCAGGGCAGATATTGTGACTACACAGTTCTGTTTCTATTCAAGATTGGAATGAAGTGTTTGAAGGAAACCTGTCTGGTCGGGAGGAGACACTGTAACTAGTTGAAAGCTGGACGCTGACCATAAAAATTTCTAGATTGGGAACAAGGCTCCTGCGCGGGAGCTAAAACATCTTAGTTTTAATTTTTATGGCTGGCATTCAACTTTGAACTACTTATAAATTCAAGATTTCAAACAAAAAGCAGAAAAACACAAAGCTCAGCTAGGCATAATTCATTTATGCAGGTCTCAACAAAGCGTTCGAGAAGAAGTACTTACCTCGGAGAGTCTAAACATGGCTCGGTACTTTGGATTCACTTCAAATGGTACATCATCTATAGCTGGGAAAGAAAGAAGGTGACGATGGCGCAGGTTACAAAAAATTCCGACAGAACTCATCTTAAATTATCGGGTTTTATGTGCCAAAACCACAATATGATTACGTGGCACACCGTAGTGGGGGACTTTGGAAATTTGGACGACCTGGGGTTCTTTAACGTGCACCTAAATCTAAGTGCACAGATGTTTTCACATTTCACCCCCATCGAAATGTGGTCGCCATGGCTGGGATTCGATCCTGCGACTTCGTGCTTAGCAGGACAGAACCCATCTTACAATGAATGTAGAAGTTAATGCGATTAGCACTGAAGTAATGTGGCAACACACTTTATTGCCCCTGCAAAAACATGTAATATATCAGGCATGTACGCAGCCTGGATCCTCTCTTGTGGTTCCCCTCTAAACATGCTATGCCATCGAGCGGCAAAAAAGTCTGGGCATGGCACACATGTTTGATTTTGCCCAACATTGAAGAAAATTGCAAATATTTTTTTTTGTTATTATTGAAGAACGGCACATACCCAGCGGCACTTACCCAGTGACCCCAGTTAGTGTCAAAGAGGTCCAGTAAAAGAGGGAGAGAGAAAAATGGAAAGGCAGGGAGGTTAACTGGAAGGATGTCCGGTTTGCTCGTCCCCTGAAGATTGGTACATACCCAGTGACCCAAGTTCGTGTCCAAGAGGTTCACTGAAGAGTGGCACACACCCTGTAGCACACACTCACCGACTCAATTTGGCATCAAAGAGGTTCAGTGGAGAGCGTGCATACACAGTGGCACATCCCCAGGGACCCAAGTTGGCAGCAAAGAGCTTTCTCATTGAAGGCACATACCTAGTGACGCAAGTTGGTCCGATGGTCGGCTTTGAACCCATTCCCTCAGCACAGCAGCCCGATGCTCTACTATTTGACCATACACCATATAATACACAGCAATCCAAGTTGGCGGGAAAATGGTTAGAGACCCTGCCCGACAGCCCCCTAAATGTGTGTGAAGTACCCCAAGAATGCTAATCGCATTAATATGAGGGTCATACTGAACGTAACGATAAAAGAGTAGCACAAGGTTTTTGAAGAGGACACAAAAGATAGTGCTCATGAACGGGACAAGGTAACAGATACAAACAGACCGCTAGAAGAGAGGTTCCCCCCCTTACCAGACTTCTGCAAGGATTTCCCACGCTGGCACACACGCCCACCTGGGGACTTCTTTTGCAGGTGGTCATCCACATGAGATGACAGTGGGTAAGGCAGAGGTGGCAAGGGAGGCTGATGGTAGCTGTTCCTGTAGCAGAGACGAGCAGGTGCAAGGATAAGCAAGGCATGCAAAATTTAAAATTTAATTTTAACATCCCAAAACTGTACAGTGAGTTATGAGGGATGCCATAGTGGAGGGCTGGGGATTATTTGGCTACCTGAGGTTCTTCAACATGCACCCAAGTCTAAGTACAAGAGTTTTTGCATTTTGCCTCCATTGAAATGCAGCTGAGTGAATCTATGACCTTGTGCTCAGCAACAGAATGCTATAGCCAGTGAGTCACCACGGCAGGTCAAAGCATGCAATGGATACTATTCCATATCGATTATCAGAATTAATGGCAAAAAAATATCAGGATAAGAACACAGAGCACAGAGCACAGAACGAGTACTACACCCGGGACTGACAAGTTGAAACAGCTACAAGGTTGCGACGACACTCTTGTGATTGACTTGATGAGGCCATAAAGTTCCTGAAGTGCAAAAAAAGTTTAGCAACACTTTATTTTGGGGAGGGTGTAAAGGAGAAGGGCTCAAGACTAATTGTTTCATTGTAAAGAAAAATAAAACAATGCAAGAACGAGCATGCAGATCTGAAGGTGTTCAATTTGAAAGATTACTCAAGGAAATGGGGGCGACATATTTCACATGCAAGCAGGATGCAAGTTATTTTCATAATGTTGTCTGCTTATTTCGTACTGTTAGGCAAGCATAAAGCTAGGCTTTTGCCTTCAATAATTAATCATAAAAAAGTGCCCTCCCTATTTATTTATTTATTGTACCTTCAAGGCTTTACAGCATTATAGAGGGGAGAGGCATAGAAAGAACACTTACAAATTTGATAACGAGCACTTTACATAAACAGAAAATCCGAAAAGAAAAAAAGAATTGACGATAATAGCATGCTGTCATAAGGTACATGGAATGCCAAAGATGGTGACACACAGGTCATTGCGCTATGCACACATACATGTGCAAAAGAAAAATATACAAAGGTACAAATATACAAAGAACACTTACAAATTTGATAACGAGTACTTTAAATAAACAGAAAATCCGAAAAGAAAAAAAAGAATTGACGATAATAGCATGTTGCCATAAGGTACATGGAATGCCAAAGATGGTGACACACAGGTCATTGTGCTATGCACACATACATGTGCAAAAGAAAAATATACAAAGGTAAGAAAGAAACAAATGTAAAAACAAAACAAAACAAAAAAAAAACGCCAAAAGGACCTGTTAAGTTCTTCGCGGAATCTGTCTGGGTTAGTAATTTGCGGATGAGGTGGGCAGGCGATTCCAGACATGTCAAGGTTTGGGTAGAAATGAACGGGAATATGTTACTGTGCTTCCTCGAGGAATATGAAATTTGCAATGGTGATCAAGGCATGAAGATATCAAAGGAGTAGGTTGTATCCAGAGTGATTTAAGTACATTACTGTGATAATAGATCTTTTGGAAAAATCTGAGGCGAGAGAATTTTCTGCGCATGACAAGGGTAGGAAGATTAAGGCTATTTTTCATGGTAGTTGCACGGGATGTTGGTGATAGTTTGACAGTACGAAATGTGTTGAGTGATTCTGAACTGCTTTGAGGTCTCATTGCGATCATCTTAGCTCGACTAAAGTGTCCCTTTCAGACTGAGGGAAATCCAATTGCCCCCATCATGGGTGCATTTAAACAACATTATACTCATATGTGCTAGCTTTCGAGAGTCAACTAAAGAAGCATATAAAGGACACAAAGTAGCATCACAAATTATTGTGGAGTATGTGCAATCCACATTTGTGAATTTTAATGCACTCCATCTGAAGCGCACTCAAGCAAAATGACTTGAAACGATTAAAAAAATGCTCAGTTGCTGCATTTTCTTTCTAGCTTTGCAATAACGCTAAAAATGAAAATAAACAATGTGCAAAGGTTTCAATAAAGTGAACTTTTTGTTGAAAATTAACTTGTTAAACTAAATATATCGGTAAGTGTCAATACAAGCAAGATATACTGAACATTGTTACATTCTTACCTTTATTAAATGGAGGCTTACTATTTTAATGTTCCAATGTTCAACAAGCACTTGCATAGCAAAGAACCTCGTATGTCTATTAAAGAGACACACTCACTTCCTTCCATTGATAGGTGCCACAGTTGTCAGCTTGTAGCCTATAAGTAAGCTGTTGATCTCCCTGAAAACAGGTCACAAGAAAGTTTATACAGCATGGTGAGAAAACAAAGTCTGTGGTCAGTGTTATTTCTATGCTCCATTTTCACAAAAGTTTTAGACACTGCCTGTTTACAGTACCACTGTACTTTCAACCTGTCTCGTAAATAACTGCATGCAGTATACGAACACCTTGATAATGAAGTCCTCTGAACCTCCAAAATCCTTTGTTATAGAGGTCGGTTCGTTAAAGATTGTGCACTGTCCCACACGCTTACAATATAGTAGGGTAAGCACATTCAACAAGAGAAAACCTTTAACAGGGACTGAAGAGAGACATAGTGAAATAAGGCAATTTTTTTTTTACATTTTATCAATGAAATGTTCAACTACAGTTGAACTCATTGCACCGAGGTGTAAGGCATACCCCAAGGAGAAACGATGGAGTGATGCAAGGTAATGCTGCAGATCGTGGAATGCTGCTATCGATTCCTATGCCTAAAAAAGTTCTTGGTTTGCTTACAGGCTCTTCGTCACTGTTGACTTCATTGATATTCACGTCTTTTCACCCTAAATGACTTTTAAGACACTGTCTATTGTCAGTTCCGATTAAATTATCACATCGTCACCAGTTGTGATGTATTCGTCAGCCGTCGCAGCTGCTGCTGTGTTACAACAAGCAGCATACAAGTTTAGCAATTCCTGGAGCACTGCATGCAGCACAACTGTAACACTGACTGATATCGGCCCACTCGCCAAGCACGTCGCTAATGTTGCCATTGCTGCTAGTGCAGCTCAGTGGCGTCTGCGGAGGGTAGTGGTGTTAGTCGCAAAGCAACAAATCAGCCATCAGAGACAGCTGAATTCTTTCATCGTACAGGCAAATTAGCTTTAGAGGCGTTCACAATACATATAAATGATACGAATTAGGCCAGGACATAATGAATTCTTTGTTATACCGGTAATTTCGTAGTAGAGGTGTTCGACTGTGTGGGGTTTTCCCACCCTTGCTCTTGGGACAAAGGAACAACAACACAGTAGTGCAAACAATCACAAGGGCATTTATTGCACCTTTCATAGATCAATGCCTGCTAGCCGATTTGCTATCCACAAAACTGCCGATGGGCGCACAACAAATCTAGAAGTCCGACTCACCGCGACCGGATAGCGAGCGAATATGTTCGCCCCATGCTGGATCCTAACACCTGGTCGTTTGCGCGTACGGTCACGCGAACAGTGGCGCGTTCCAAGGCGGCCATGCGAGACGGTCTCGCAGAAGCATGGATCGGCGCATGGGCGGCATGGCACGTCACGTCCGCACTGCTTGCTGTCCCGAACCAAAGAGGAAGCGCCTTGTCTTTCGGCGCCCAAGTAACCCCGCCTGTTGGTGGCGTTAGCAGCGCAACACTCGCGCCATCTCTCGTACTGCGCCTCAACTACTCCGACCGCCGCGGGCGCCAGGCCACGCGAGCCATGCGGGAAAACAACATATCAGGGGACGCGTGAGAGTCGCGCATCCCCACAACTGTACTGAAGTTATTAACACTCATAGACCCGACCACTAAATTAAATATGCCTGAAGTATACAGTGCCTATATTTTATTAAAGCGTGTGCACAATGCTACGCCAGTAACATTTGATGTTTCAAATACAATGCCTCAGACCAAGCACACGTCTCAGGAACCGATTCCACAAAGTTTTTCGTTCTTAAGTGCTCTCTTTGCCACTAGGTGACCACTTTCGCAAATAAGAATGACAACACAGTTGGCTGGTATTCGCTAACTTTCTTATAAGTAAGGGCCCAGATTTATCAATAATGATGCATAAGCATGTTGCTGGCAATACCATGTGCACATTCTAGTGAAAGCCACAGGCATTATCAGCAATACTATGTGCCACACAGATACCGTGGGCCAGAGTACACTTCACTTGTGGCTGAAAAATATGTGCTGCAATCACCAGTGTTGCACCACTGCAATAGTTAATACATAACTCTTCTTTCCTATCCCTGTCTCTGTCATCTTTCCATCACTTCTACTTACTTCCCCACATTGCTGACTGATGCTCAGGGGCCAGCCACACATTAAGACTGTTATAGTGCGGCCAGCAGGCTTTCCACTTGTCTGCCAGTCAATCTCTCTCTTGAACAAACATTGACCGGTGCACAAATTTTGAAGTCATTGGGAATCTCTTATGCAGTGATGCAGCACACTTACTCTTGGTGCAGAAGCAATGTGCAATAAGTCGCAGTGCCTAGACCACATAATCTTTCTGATAATGCCAGTGGCTGTTGATAACGGGCACAGATGGTATCCCCACACTCTTGCGTCTTTTTGAACAGGTATGAAGTCTGTAAGTTTCTCATAGTATAGATGCACAATCTTACAAAGTGCATTTGTTTCACAGGTGCTACTGAATGCTACAGATTTTCAGTTTAGATCAATTACAGTACTGTGTTCTGTTGTACTGTTGCTGGTCTACTGCAAAGTATTAAGGATGCTGCACCTAATAACAATCGCTGTTCTCGTTGCAAATATTCATAAATTTACTAACAAGCACTGCTTCATTTGTTCTGACAACAATAATGAATAATGTTACCACAATTCTGATCATGATGTGCTGGGAGATGAGAGAAAAAGGAAAGGCAGGGAACCAGAAGAAAGCCTGGTTTGCTACCACAGGGAAAAAGGGATTTAAAAAGGTAGGATGGGAGAAAGACAAATTGTAAAACGGAAATATGCGCACAGAATTCTGAGATGATGTATGTCACTATTACGCCCTATCTGGTATGCCCATAAAATGCAGGAAGCGAACTAGTGCTGCAGCTACCTTTAGTGCATATGTCCATTGTCACCACTGCCCTAGTATCTTTTCCCCTGACAGTAGCCGGTTGTCCAGTGTCTCTAATGCAGTACACAGCACCTGCCTCCCCGTACTACAGTAAACTTCCGTTAATTCAACGCCGGTTAATTCAGTATCGACCGAAGGTCTCGGCTGGTGCCCGTGCATTTCTATGGGACCAAAGTTTCATTATTTCGATCCTAAAATTGGCCTTCACCAGATAATCTGAACATGACCAGTGGGCACACACGCATCTGACCCCTATGACAGTGTCTGTATCAGCAGAGCTTAAGTGACACCAAATGTGTTAAATAAATCATCTCCCTTCAAAAATACCTATTTCTGGCCTCCCCTAAGAAGATTTTCGAACAATAATGGCAGCTGATAATGTCTGATTATGGTATATAGGCAATTCTAACGCATGCTTAAAAAAAGAAAATTGAGCAATAAACCACGTTTGCAGCATCCGTATGCTTCGCAGGATAACATAGCTGTTGGCATCGAAGGTGACTTTAAAGAAAAATGTGTGTGGCACCAATTTCATATATAATAGTTTTAAGAAGCTTAGGTCATTAAGATGAATGGCGTTAAGAGGAAGCTTTAGCTTGGGCCCAACTCCGACGCGGCCTATTCAAATACATGTAAAACGCAAAAACGCTTTTATGAGATAACCCCTGGACCGATTTTAATGAAATTTGTTGCATTTGAAAGAGAAAGTTAAATTCTAGTGACTGTTGGAAGCGGAATTTCGATTTAGGGCTTGAATTTTCTTAAAAAGATTTTCAAATATTTGACCATTTGAAAAATATAGAAGCACGAAGTTTACAATTTCGTAGCTCTGCCTCAAGAACCGATATCGCGGTTCTGTAAACGGCATCCATTGGATCATTCAAAGCTGACAAATTCGATATGTTATTTTACATCTTACGTGAATTTATTGCGTTGGTTATACAAGGGTTCTGCAAAAGTTGTATTTCCCTATTACTAAATTTTTTTTTATATTCATGTGTAACATATCAATTTTGTCCGCTTTATATGTACTATTAGATGCAATTCACAGAATTGAATTACCATTTTTCATTGTTGAGTTACAGAGTTGTAAACTTGATAGCTTTGTTTTTGAAAATTTTCTATTTTTGCCAGTTTTTAATAAAAAATTGACGCCTAAACTAAAAAATTCGACACCAACAGTCACTAGATTTTAAGTTTTTCATTTAAATGCAACAAACCTCGTCAAATTTGGTGCAGCGGTTGCCGAGAAAAACGAATTCTCCTTTTACATGTATTTAGATAGGAGCACCCAAGCTAAAGCTTCCTCTTAACTTCAACTGTGTGGCACGGGAATAACATGCAATAAAGCAGTCTTTCTATGATGAATTAGGTGGCTTGGAGTACGAAGATATTTTAAATTCAGCAGAACCCATCTCACAATGACTGTCAACAGTAATGCATTTAGCATTGAATCAAAACAGCAACACAAAGCATTGCCAACATCGAAACTACTTATGTATGAGGCATATACTGCAGTGAGATTCTTCTTTTGCACTTCACTAAGAACACCTGGCGCCATCTCGTACCGCCACTGCGAAGCCTGCGCGTGACTTTCAAAATGCATGGTGCGCCGGTGCATATGAATGCTGAGAAACGAATCATGCAGCAACTGGGCTCCTCTCTTGCCCTTCTTTCTGGACATGCTGCACTATCTAGTGCTACTGCTGAGAAGTCTGCACATGGCCTACGAGACGAGAAGCATGGTGCGCCGGTGCCTTCGAACACTGGGAATTATTCCCTTACTTGCCGCATGCTCAGTGGCGCATATTCAGTGACTCAAGTTGGCGAGAGGCTTGTTGAAGAGGCGCACATACCGAGTGCATTCTTGGCACAGCTCACCAAAGCATTGGCATGAAAAGCATTCATTGAAAAGCGGCACATACCTAGTGCATTTGTGTCGCAGCCTGCTAATGAGTCGTGTTGCTGTCCTTGAGGAACCCTTGTGACGTGGCTCCAATTCTGCTCAGCATTGAAGAAATTTAAGGGATCTTTTTCATCACTGTAGAGCAGCACATTCCGAGTTACCGAAGTTGGTGTCAAAGAGGTTCATTAAAGACCAGCACACACATACTTGCACATAGCCAGTGACCAAAGTTGGCATCAAGGAGGTTCATTAAAGACCAGCACAGACTGAGTGACACATACCCAGTGCTCCAAGTCGGCATCAAAGAGTTTCTTCAAACAGTGGTACCAGTCCCACATCTACAGTGAGCTATGTTGGCGTGAAAGAGTTTCGTTGAAGAGTGGCACGTATGAACACACTGCCCCATACTTGGTGACCCGAGTTTGTTCGTTGGTTGGTTTTGCGGTGGCACCCTTGGTAAGATGAAGATAAAGTCTCTTGAGCAGCAGCAGCAATATAGCAGACTGGCTTTCACCCTGAGAAGGGCTTGTGTCCTATGAGCCTCGTCTCTAAAGTGGTGGCCTGGAATGGCTCAATACAATACTTCCAATGAAAAAACCGTGTCCGCCGCATCATCTCCACTGGCTGTTCAAGTGACCATTGTTCGCCTTCCTCCTTTCTGGACGCAACATCCCGAAGTCAGGTTTGTACAAGCTAAAGGACTGTTCCACCTACACTGTGTCACTTCTCAATGCTCTCTCTATATCACCACCTCTCCTTGCCCACACCCAGTCCCCCCCCCCCCCCCCCCCCCCCGTCACCTAGTGGCGTCACGCTGGAATTGTACGATGTCCTCCCCAATCCAGCCACGACAAACGAGTACGACACTCTCAAGGCAACTGTCCTCGAGCATACCACACTGCCCAAATGTAAGTGTCTACAACAGCTCATTTCCGAGGGGAAACTCGGTGACTGCCACCCTACACAACTTCTCCGTTACATGCAAGCCCTGTTAGGAGATCGAGCAGTAACTTTTGACTAGCAGCTCATGTTGGAACTTTTCCTGCAGCATCTACTAGTATCCGTGCAGATGATTCTGGCCACAACTTTGGCTGTCCACGCTGACAAAATCATGGAAGTTGCCAGACAATCTCCCACTGTACCAGTTGTTGCATCGGTGCACATTCCTGAAGCTTCTGTCTGTGGTTTCACTGCATGGCCCATCTCAGTCTGCCGACTCGCCTAACGAGATCATAGCAATGCACCAAGACATCAACAGCCTCCGGGAACTTGTTGGTTCCATACTTCTGCAAACACATCCAAATGGCGACCACAGTTTGTGCTCCGGATGCTCCAGGCTATCCCACACTTGCTGCACCAGCTGCTGCACTTGATCCTCGTCCCCGAACTGCTCTCAGCTCGCAAAGTGGCACTCACTATTGCTAGTACCATCAAAATTTTGGTGCTGCTGCAGAGCGATGCACACGTGCCTGTGCCTGGCTGGAAAACGACGATGGGGACCATTAATGGCGATGGATGGTTCTCTCAACACTCCACGTCACCTCTTTTATGTCGACACCACCAACAGAGTCCAGTTTCTTCTTGATACTGGCACCAAGGACAGTGTTGTCTGTTGTCCTGTTCTAATATCTGCACCCTTTACTCCATATGTTATCTTCAAGTGGTGAATGCTACAACCGTTCCATTGGATTTTCCTCGTCGCCAACGTCACCCATGCTATACACAGAGCCATGGTTCTCCCCAGGAATTTTTGAGGGGTGGACATTTTAAGAGCATCAAGGGAGAGAGAGAGAGAGAGAGAGAGAGAGAGAGAGAGAGAGAGAGAGAGAGAGAGGAAGTTAAGAATGTCAAATTTTGATTACAGAAATTTAACAAGTACTCATTGTCGACACACATCAACATTTAATTCTGTAACTGCTTAGCCATTTTGAGCAGACTTCAATACATTCACATTTCATTTCCTCTCGGTTAGCTTACACTTTTCATACCGTCAGCCTGCAATTCTTAAGCTTAGCCCACTTCACCACTTTGCCTTCAACTCAGGTCCCTCACAAGCAATTAGAATGAGGCAATCCAGTGATTCTTCTTTGAGGTGGTTTCTCAGGCAAGTTTTCACAAGCTTCAATTCAGAAAAATCCACAAAGTAAGGTAAGCACCAGCTACATGCACAAAGCAAGCACCAGCTTCATGT
The DNA here is from genome assembly GCF_050947875.1 of Dermacentor variabilis. NCBI lineage: Eukaryota > Metazoa > Arthropoda > Arachnida > Ixodida > Ixodidae > Dermacentor > Dermacentor variabilis. Next base: position 137,188,186 of record NC_134568.1, read on the forward strand.
GAAACTGTAGGATAAAGCTCCTTGATATCACTTGACACACACTGCAAGAAATCTGGCTGCAACAGCTTCTTGAGCTTCTCCAACTCAAGAACAAAGTTGAAAAAGCTCATCCACTCCTCCAGCATATAAATGATGCAAGGCTTTTATAGCATGGGGCCCCGTGTCTCCAATGCACAAGCAGCTACAGTGCCATTGCTGGCCACCAAGTCCCGGCAGAACTCCCTGGCAAACAATATAGCAAATTTTGCCAGAAATGGATGGTCTTAAAACCTATCTATCAAGTTGCTAACAAGTTTATCAACAAAAGCTTCTCTGGTTGCCTGCATCCAATCTTCAATTTTGATGTGACTGACAATGTAGTACCACCGCTGGCACAATATTCTTTAAGGTTTGTCCTTAGGTCTTTCTGTACCTTCAGCATGGTTATTGTAGATGTTATGTCCTGCAAGAGATCAACATACAGCTTCCTTGACTGGAGAGCTTTATTTAGATATTTTGATGAGACATCATACATTGTCAAAAGTGTGCCTACAAATTTGTCACTTAGGATAAACTTAAGCAGCCCAATTGCCTTAATATCACCTCGCTCTTCTGCTTCTCATGAGAGACTTACTGTTATGGCTTGCAGATTACTTTGGACAGCAGCGCAAAAGCCTCCAATGCTAAGCCAGCGTGTGGTGGATGGCTCAGTAATTTTTGCACCACCCCCTTCAGTGTCAAGTACTTTCTGCACTGCATTTAGTCTAGCTGCACGAACATAGCTTGATGCATAGAAGCTGTATAGGTACTGCAGCAAATCCTTGAATTTGCTAACATATTGAACCACTTTTTGCACCTTGGTTCATTGCCAGGATGAGCTTATGGGCAGCAAAGTGAATGCCCACAGCCTGACAACTCAGAGATACTGCTGAGCCTAACTGCTTTTCAATTAGCAATATAATTGCTCCCCCTTTCTTTCCTGTCATGACAGGTGCACTGTCTGTGCCAATGCCACGGAGGGTCTCATAGGACAGGCCTTTCTTTGCAATGAAATCATCAATGGTACTTGCGATGTTCATTGCTCCGAGTCGGAGCACATTTCCTTTCTCACTTTTCCCTTCTGATTGACATGGCCCGCAAGAAAATCCTTGAAGGCAGCACAGGTTTCCCAGTCAGGAGTACTTTTTCTCCCCTCTACCTATTCGCCTTTACTCTTCATGTGCCAGTTCTAGCACCCTATGGGGAATCGCTTGGGGAGTTTCCCTCTATGACTCTGCACCAGACTGGAATAAGCCTCTGAAGCATGACGTCGTTCATTGTATCATCACAAATGGCCAGCTGACCCATGGTACGCCACACTGTCTCATTCCTGAAAAGCTCTGCATTGCACGTTAGGAGTTCAAGCACATGGTTGAAATCAGATTTGCGCGCTACTCATCAAGCAGCTCGTCGGTGCCCTTGCATGTGGTTCTGAAAAAAAGTGGGGACTGGTGGCGCTGGGGGGATTGCCGCACCCTAAACTTGGCAACTGTTCTAGTCCTTCTGGGGCTATACAGAGCTTCAGAAAAGATATATCGTGCTCGCATGGCCATCTTGTGTACGGCACGTCCCTGCGTCTGCCTGTTGAATTCCTTTGCCCTACACCCCCAACCACGTCTGACTATCAGCAGTATGCCCAGTACTTGGCCAATCTCTTCTCCATTTGTGAAATATTGACCAGAGCTTGTCAATATAGACCACCCTTTATACTCTGCAATCTTCGATACTCGGCCTATGTGTTTCTTTGGTTCGACAGCACTTGACGTTCTCTGCAGTCACTGTACACAGGACCCGTTTCATCTTAGATTGCAACGAGATGTTCACAATCTCTGTCGATGGTTGCCACACTGTTGTATCCATTGACAACTCGAAGCCAGCTTTCGTTGGAAGCCCTCTACCTTAATTGTCCTTCAATACCTCTTCTGTTGCCTCCCATGCGACATGTCCACCTTCAAGTACTTCATGCCGCCACTTTACTTCTCATCGCACTGTATAGTGGCATGACTCTTCTAAAGGCCCCGAGGCCTGTGGTGGCTTCCTTGGACAGATGAAGACGAAGTTTCTTGAGTATCAGCAGCAATAAAGCAGACTGGCCTTTACCCTGACAAGGGTTCGTGTTCTATGAGCCTTACCTCTACAGTTTCAAACCATGTTACTTCAGCACAGCAGCCCGATGTGCTACCTATTCGACCACGGACTACACAGTGACCCAGGTAGGCAAGAAAACCGTTAGATACAAACATACATACATAGATGCAAACATACACAAACACAGATAGTTGGCCCCCAGAAAGTGCATGAAGTACCCTAAGAATGCTGATGCATTAAATATGTGCAGCAAAGCTGACTTTAGGAAACCGGCTGCCACTGTACAACACATTAGACCCTTGCTCATTTTTCTTGCTAAAAATTTAGATTTAGTGTGCATTAGAATTCTACTTTGTTTAGGAGCTTTAAAGGGACACTAAAGTGAAAAATGATTTCTTCTGCGTCAGTAAATTACCTTTCTAAAACACCAAAAACACCACTCTTACAACGATAAGACGTTTGGTAAGCCAGAAAAAGCGCAAGAACGAAATACGGGTGGCGACCCCTACTTAAGTTCCCGCACCTGGTGGCTGTGATGTCTTGGATTTTGATGGCATCTTCTAGGGCCTACTAATTATATATATAGCGGTACAGATTGACTACATTGTGTTCTAAAGGAACCAAGTATTAAACATGACAAGTTTTGGGAACCTTTACTCGGCCAATGCGGCCCAAATGCAAAAACATACTTTGGAATCTCTGACGTCACGCTGACGTACCAGTGCTGGGGTTACGGCGCGAAATTCAAATACTGATACTTAGACCTTTATTTTCTCATCTAATAATCAAACTATTTTTTTTAAATGACTGCCTGCAGGATTCTCAAACAATCCTTCATTAGTCTAAACTGATTTATTGTTTCGCTTTAGTGTCCCTTTAATGTTATTTCTACGTTAGTTTTCTACTTTGGACAGACAGAAAGTTGGTGTGTATTTGATTTGGGTGATAGAATCAGGCAAATACTGCCAAATGAAACAGCGGTGTGCTTTGACATTTTTTTTTTCCGCATCTTGTCTAATTCTATCAATTCTGCCAGTGCCATCAGGGTCAAATTACCAAAAGTCAACTGTATAATGTGCGCATAATGAATGTCTTGCTCATAGGGGCTCAGACACCTTTTAAGAAATGTGTAGAATAAATCTAGCAAACTTCTTTTACAACTGCCAGGTTTTGTAAATGTGTTCCTTAAGTGGACATCTCATGCTATGTAGAAGCTGGTGCTTCGTCGCTGTTTTTTTTCTATTTCAGCATTTGTGAAAAGTTCATAAATTCTTTCGTCTGTCATAGTACCAATCCACATACCACACTCGGGATGGTCACAACTGCCTTTCTGGTACTCAGTCCTGGTCCTTTTTTTTTTTTTTTTGCTCTTGTTGGCTCAACGGGAATTTCATGCTACGTAGAAACTGGTTCTCCATAATTGGTTTCTTCCGATTCGAAATTCATTAAGTACTAATAAATCTCCTGGCATGTCAAAGTGCAGATGGACTTGACACACTGGTTTGCCATGGCTGCCCTGCCATGACAGAGCAACAAAGCACTGAGATGTTTGCTCCACCTGCAGTCAGAAATTTAGCTCACAAGGATTTTGTGTGCTTAGATGACCTCTTCATAGATAGCACAACAGGTACATTACATTATTTTTTGCACGAGTTGCTTTTAGAGAGGTGGGGAGAGCGTTGAAAACACAAAATGAGTGTTCTTTAGAGTGGAAGAGGCTGTGCGAGGGTTGCTGCCCGAGTTATCAAGGGACTGGCAGTCAAAGGGTGTTACCTCATGCATCTCTTATAACAAAAAATTACAGAATAAAACTTGTATTAGTGAAGTTATCGGGAAGTGAATGTCACGCCTGCCACAGTTCCACAGCCTTTGCCGCCTTTTGTCCTTTCTTCTGTGCCAAAAGCTATGCTGACACAGAGCTGCCCACAAATGGCCAAAAATGCGCACAATGTTCCTCCCAACTGTACGTACCAGCAAGTGGAGGTTCAGAATCAGTGCAGTGTTATGGTTTCCCGCCACCTAATGATGCTACTGCCTTATCAATGAAAGTTCAATTTCATTTCTGCACACCTAGCTACTGGTGTTGGCATATTCTGGCAAATTTCCCTGAAAACTCATAAGTACTTTTGCTAAAGCGGTAGTTTACACACCCCATTTTCAATATACTTGTGTACATTTTACTCAGCCACAAGTGAAAACAGCCAAGTGAAGAACATGCAAAACTCTACAAATAAATAATGATTAGCAATTTAGAACCAAGATAGGCTTATACTGAGACAATTCCACAGTACCTGCACAGAATTCACAATTCAAGCAATTGAAGGGCAGGTGGTCTTTTGTGCGAAATTGGACTCTGAATGCATTTATATGAATGATATTTGGCTCAGGTGTTCATGATGGCATTGTTTAACAATGGGAAAGATTTGTTTGCCACATCATTGCAAGGTTAAGCACTGAAGCTAGCTAGCATGATAACGTCAAACCGTGTCTGCGTGACTATGCACAATCACATGTACTACCTTGAACGTGGAAGATGCCAAATGTGCCTTCCTCACTCTGGAATGCGCCACTCAAATGCATAAGACAGTACTGAAGTACTCTAAAAAATATATATATATATATATATGGGCTTTTACGTGCCAAAACCAATTTCTGATTATGAGGCACGCCGTAGTGTAGGACTCCGGAAATTTCGACCACCTGGGGTTCTTTCACGTGTGCCTAAATCTAAGTAAACGGGTGTTCTCGCATTTCGCCGCCATGGCCGGGATTCGATCCCGTGACCTCGTGCTCAGCGGCCCAAGACTGAAGTAGTCTGCACATAACCACTGTACAGTAGTTTTAAGTCACTCTAATGTTTGGACAGGCCGCCATTGGAATCTGAACCTGGCAACGTTTAACGTTAGAACGTTATCTAGTGAGGCGAGTCTAGCAGTGTTATTGGAGGAATTAGAGGGTAGTAAATGGGATATAATAGGGCTCAGTGAGGTTAGGAGGACAAAAGAAGCATATACAGTGCTAAAAAGCGGGCACGTACTGTGCTACCGGGGCTTAGCGGAGAGACGAGAACTAGGAGTCGGATTCCTGATTAATAAGGAAATAGCTGGTAACATACAGGAATTCTATAGCATTAACGAGAGGTTGGCAGGTCTTGTTGTGAAACTTAATAAGAGGTACAAATTGAAGGTGGTACAAGTCTATGCCCCTACATGCAGTCATGATGACCAGGAAGTCGAAAGCTTTTATGAAGACGTGGAATCGGCGATGGGTAAAGTCAAAACAAAATACACTATACTGATGGGCGACTTCAATGCCAGGGTAGGCAAGAAGCAGGCTGGAGACAAGTCAGTGGGGGAATATGGCATAGGCTCTAGGAATAGCAGAGGAGAGTTATTAGTAGAGTTTGCAGAACAGAATAATATGCGGATAATGAATACCTTTTTCCGCAAGCGAGTTAGCCGAAAGTGGACGTGGAGGAGCCCGAATGGTGAGACTAGAAATGAAATCGACTTCATACTCTGCGCGAACCCTGGCATCATACAAGATGTAGACGTGCTCGGCAAGGTACGCTGCAGTGACCATAGGATGGTAAGAACTCGAATTAGCCTAGACTTGAGGAGGGAACGGAAGAAACTGGTACACAAGAAGCCAATCAATGAGTTAGCGGTAAGAGGGAAACTAGAGGAATTCCGGATCAAGCTACAGAACAGGTATTCGGCTTTAACTCAGAAAGAGGACCTCAGTGTTGAAGCAATGAACGACAATCTCATGGGCATCATTAAGGAGTGCGCAATAGAAGTCGATGGTAACGCCGTTAGACAGGAAACCAGTAAGCTATCGCAGGAGACGAAAGATCTGATCAAGAAATGCCAATGTATGAAAGCCTCTAACCCTACAGCTAGAATAGAACTGGCAGAACTTTCTAAGCTAATCAACAAGCGTAAGACTGCGGACATCAGGAACTATAATATGGATAGAATTGAACAGGCTCTCAGGAACAGAGGAAGCCTAAAAACAGTGAAGAAGAAACTAGGAATAGGCAAGAATCAGATGTGCGCGTTAAGAGACAAAGCCAGCAATATTGTTACTAATATGGATGAGATAGTTCAAGTGGCTGAGGAGTTCTATAGAGATTTATACAGTACCAGTGGCACACACGACGATAGTGGAAGAGAGAATAGCCTAGAGGAATTCGAAATCCCACAGGTAACACCAGAAGAAGTAAAGAAAGCCTTAGGAGCTATGCAAAGGGGGAAGGCAGCTGGGGAGGATCAGGTAACAGCAGATTTGTTAAAGGATGGTGGTCAGATTGTTCTAGAGAAACTGGCCACCCTGTATACGCAATGCCTCATAACCTCGAGCGTACCGGAATCTTGGAAGAACGCTAACATAATCCTAATCCTTAAGAAAGGGGACGCCAAAGACTTGAAAAATTATAGACCGATCAGCTTACTGTCCGTTGCCTACAAAGTATTTACTAAGGTAATCGCAAATAGAATCAGGAACACCTTAGACTTCTGTCAACCAAAGGACCAGGCAGGATTCCGTAAAGGCTACTCAACAATAGACCATATTCACACTATCAATCAAGTGATAGAGAAATGTGCAGAATATAACCAACCCTTATATATAGCTTTCATTGATTACGAGAAAGCGTTTGATTCAGTCGAAACCTCAGCAGTCATGGAGGCATTACGGAATCAGGGTGTAGATGAGCCATATGTAAATATACTGGAAGATATCTATAGCGGCTCCACAGCCACCGTAGTCCTCCACAAAGAAAGCAACAAAATCCCAATAAAGAAAGGCGTCAGACAGGGAGATACGATCTCTCCAATGCTATTCACAGCATGTTTACAGGAGGTATTCAGAGACCTGGAGTGGGAAGAATTGGGGATAAAAGTTGATGGAGAATACCTTAGCAACTTGCGATTCGCTGATGATATTGCCTTGCTTAGTAACTCAGGAGACCAATTGCAATGCATGCTCACTGACCTCGAGAGGCAAAGCAGAAGGGTGGGTCTGAAAATTAATCTGCAGAAAACTAAAGTAATGTTTAACAGTCTCGGAAGAGAACAGCAGTTTACGATAGGTAGCGAGGCACTGGAAGTGGTAAGGGAATACATCTACTTAGGGCAGGTAGTGACCACGGATCCGGATCATGAGACTGGAATAACCAGAATAAGAATGGGCTGGGGTGCGTTTGGCAGGCATTCTCAAATCATGAACAGCAGGTTGCCACTATCCCTCAAAAGGAAAGTGTATAACAGCTGTGTGTTACCAGTACTCACATATGGGGCAGAAACCTGGAGGCTTACGAAAAGGGTTCTGCTGAAATTGAGGACGACGCAACGAGCTATGGAAAGAAGAATTATGGGTGTAACGTTAAGGGATAAGAAAAGAGCAGATTGGGTGAGACAACAAACGCGGGTAAATGACATCTTAGTTGAAATCAAGAAAAAGAAATGGGCATGGGCCGGACATGTAATGAGGAGGGAAGATAACCGATGGTCATTAAGGGTTATGGACTGGATTCCAAGGGAAGGGAAGCGTAGCAGGGGGCGGCAGAAAGTTAGGTGGGCGGATGACATTAAGACGTTTGCAGGGACAACATGGCCACAATTAGTACATGCCCGGGGTAGTTGGAGAAGTATGGGAGAGGCCTTTGCCCTGCAGTGGGCGTAACTAGGCTGCTGCTGCTGCTGCTGCTGCTGCTGATGATGATGATGAATGTTTGGAGCCACATGCACAGACACAAATGATACAGGGCACACTACGCCAGAGGAGATATTCAACTTTTCCACGCAACCTTTTCCAAGCAAAAGTGCAACAACACAAGACTATGAGTTACCTGTAAAATAAGCAAATTATAAAAGTTGTTCATGACATTTAAATTATCTTGTAACATAATATGCAAGACTAAGTGAACAAAAGGAATGGCTATTGCACTGCACAAAATAGGCAAAATTAATTAATTAATCTCTCTGCACTTAGGAACACTCACCCAGCTAACACAAACCCATCTGGAGGTTTTCGTGATTTGCTGAGAACAATAATGTCAGAAACTGCTTCACCAACAGAGTCCCTTGCAACCATCTTGTAACAAAGGAGCTTTTTCTTCATGGCACGCTGATCTGTAAAACAAAATGCTCAACTTCACAGCACAAAAAAATCATGTTAATGATCAACATTATACCTGTATCTTTTGTAGAATTCATGACAATATGACCCTCAGGTGGCACCTCCTTGTCAGCCACAACCAACAAAGACTGAACACATTCTGCATGCTGTAAGGCAGGTAAAAAAAAGCATTGTCAAATGGCATAAGAGGTAGCTTTGCCAAGTGGCAAGCGAGGAAAGAAAAAAGAAGAAGAAGAAGAGGAAGGGCTTTCTCACTTTAGTTTTCCTAACTACCCTTACACCTGTTTTAATATTATACACAGTAATGCTACTTTAAACCTACCTACAAAAGGTTAATTTATTGCTAATGCTACTAAAAAATCACAACCCATCCCACACCAACAAGTAGGTGTGGGCATGAACACTGCATGTTACACCATTAATTGCCACTTTCCTCATTATAATTGAACACTTAAATGGCTTCATCACGTTTTGCAATGTTGCCATATCCACCTTGAACCCTGTCTTACAAACCATGAATGGTTTGTAAGACGAGGGAAAAGCACCTTGTGAGTGACACAAGAACGATGACAGCATAGACAGAGTATGGTTAGCATGCATAATGACCTGAACTGAAGGGACTCACAGTGCATGAGTTGTGCAGCATGTACCAATCACATTGGTATGTGAATCAGTTTGATGGCCATCGTTGTAGAATTGTAATGAACAGCAAAGCATATGCGGCCAGTGCACTGTGTTCCACATAAGGACTAATGACACAGTAACTACCATGGTAATCGTTGCCCCGGGCCATATTCACAAGGCATGCATTACAACAGTTTCTGGAATTTACTCCTGCAGCATCTGCACCCGAGGAAGACCACAAGATCTGGCTGCCATACTCCATGTAGTCCATACTATTGCTGTGGACTACACACACACACACATCAAGACAGTGCAGCTGACCACCCAGAAGACAAGCACAAGGACCCCTTTTCTTTCGAGACGAGACAATACTCCAATATCTCCACCGCTAGACAGAAATTGCAATCACATATATCTACTGGGATTATATCTCTATCATCTGTTTGGCATTATCACTGCTTTTGTTTTGTTTCACCTTACTTTCAGAGTGACATGTGCCTTCTTTGTTTGACTCATGCTGGGCATTTTGCAAGCAGCCGTAACCTGTCCGAACCCATGGCAGTGATAGCATGGTGAGTACTATTTTTAACTGGGGATTTATGTATCTTCTGTTCATGAAAGTAAAAATTGTCATCCACCCAAATGTAGCACGAAGCTACAAAGGAAACCCATATGATTTTCTCCAAAAAAAAAAAAGCTGTTGAGGAAAAATTCGTCCTGGCCTGAGAATTTAACCCAGGACCAACACCTCCCCAGAAAGGCGTTCGTCTCGGGTTCAAATCCTAGACCAGGACGAATTTTTCCTCAACTGAGAAACTTTCTTTCTGAGAAACCCGCATGGTTTACCTCTGTAGCTTTCTGCTACATTCAGGTGGATGAGAATTTAATCTTTCACAAACCATCCTCCACCTTGCGGGAATCCGCAGAACTAATTTGCCATCTTCTGTGCAAGTGCCAGCTGCAACTGTACAAAAATATTCTTTCTTAATTGACAATGAGAGGTGGAAAAAGATTTCACTAAGTCTCAGTAACAGCTCTGAGCCCTTGCTATTCCTGCAAAGACCCACTGCGGTAGCTTAGTGGCTATGGCATTGTGCTGCTAAGCATGAAGTTGCGGGTTCGATTGCAGCCGCATTTCAATGAAGGCGAAATGCAAAATGTCCTGTGCACTGTGCATTGGATGCATGTTAAAGAACCCCAGGTGGTCAAAATTAATCCGGTCCTGCACTATAGTATGCCTCATCATCATATCATGTTTTTGGCATGTAAAACCCCAGAATTAAGTTATTCGTCCTGCAGAGAGTGTTGGAGGTTCTTCCTCCCCAAAACAATTTGTGACACAGCAAGCGTTTGGCTGAAACCCAATGCTGCATTCTGTACTTAATATCGCTCTCGGTGATGCTAATTTCAATGTGCACTGATTTTCTAAGAAAGCCGAACTGAATTCTAAAAAATAATGGCACCTCACCCATCAGCATTATTTTCTAAGTTCGTTTCATTTCATCTCATTTTCATTAGTTCTTAGTTCTAAAGCTGCATATTTGGTCGCAAGCACCAATCTGGAATTGGTCTGCTTTTACCCTTACTGCGTCTAGGTTGGCCTGTTTCTTCTTGACCAATTTTACTCTTTCTCTCTCCAAATTGAGAAGAATCCTAGACCTCACTAACCTATGGTCACTGCACTTTATTCTACCTAACACTTCAACATCCTTCACTATGCTGGGATCGGCAGAAACTATAAAACCTTTTTGACTTCTTGTTTCACCAATAGGGCTTTTCCAGGTCCACTTTCTTTTGCTACGCTTCCTGAACAAGGTGTTCATTATTCACAGCCTATTCCTTTCCGCGAATTCTACCAGCATCTCTCCCTGGCATTCCTAGAATTGATGCCGTAGTTGCCAATTGCTTGTTCACCAGCCTGCCTTTTCCCCACTTTTGCATTGAAGTTGCCCATTACTACAATATACTGAGTTTGCACTGTTCTCATCGCTAATTTAACATCTCCATAAAACTGATCTATTTCATCATCGTCATGACTGGATGTTGGAGCGTTGGCTTGTACTGCCTTTAATCTATACCTCTTATTACGTTTGATTACGGCTATTGCTACCCTCTCATTAATGCTGTAGAATTTGTTAATGTTGCTCGCTATATCCTTATTGATTAGGAATCCTGCCCCGTTTTGTCTTTTATCTGGAAGTTCTTTATAGCAGAGGACGTTGCCATTAGTCAGCCCTGTATAAGCCTCACCAGCTCTTCTAATCTCACTAAGGTTAATGATATCGCAAACGATGCCTGATAGTTCTTCAAAGAGTCCTGCTAAGCTAGCCTCACTTGACAGAGTTTGAGTGTTAAAGGTTGCCAGGGTCAGTACACCTCCTTTACAACTACATTATGATCAGATTGTGCCTCCAGTCACTATGGTCTGACTAGTCTGACTGAAAGTCATTTCACAAGCCTAAGGAGTAAACCAACGAACGCTGAAATTCGGTTTTCTGCTACTACCAAGTCACCGCACTTGAATGGAAAAGCTGTATGTGATCTCACACGAAATAAATTTTGAATGTACACAAAAACGTTATGCGGTTGCACGCACAGGAAATGAAATAACTGCCAGACTGCTATCGCCCTCGCAGCTGTGACAGTGACGCTATTTTCGCAGTACGAAAGATCTACACGAAACTAGACGATTAAGTGTGTGACTGCCTTAATTTTATGAATAATGTTTGGCAGAAAAACGCTTAGAGACAACATACGTGGGCCTTCGAGTAGCAGATGTATCGAGTGATACGGCGGCCGAAGAAACGGTCCTTCCAGAGGTCGGCGTCAGTGTCTTGGTCAAATGTTTTGTCCACCTGCAATGCGAGAGTTCGTTAGCATAAACAGAATAATGGAACACGCCGCACGTTGACAGACTAACAAAAGGTCACTATACCACATGATATCCAGGAGGGCAATTCTGTGGATCTTCAATTACACAGACGTCGGTTATCGGTAAGTCATCGGGTAGCACTTTCAGGAGGTCCTGCATCATTTTCTAAGGCGGCATTCGGCTGAAATCGACAATACAGGATTGATGTAGAATATAAAATATTTTAGCCCCGTTAATCCGAAAGAGGAACAGTTAGGTTAGTGTGCACTACCAAACACATACGCACATAATTACTGGTGGTAACGAAAACAAATTTGAAATGATTCATGACCTAAGGAAACGATACTCAACCCCAGACATCGAATGTGTCATGACAACGCACTCCAACTTTGCAACGCGGGAAAAAAAAAGAACAGTAGGCCGCACACATGAAGCAAATAAGTATGTATACTTTATGAACACACAGTAGGGCATGAATAACTAGTGTATTCTCACGTGGTGATGATGCTGCGGAGCGCGAAGGGCAAACGCCGCTCACAACAAAATGTTTACATCTCAAGCAGTTCACTACAAGTCCCCATGATCTCCGCCTCTCACACGCACACACGCACAAACAAGCGAAAACAAACAGTGCCTTTAAAGAAAACGCTGCTGGTTTATTACTACTTGATTGTAATAAAAATATGGCTTGCAAGTATTATACGTTCATTTTATTTCAAAGTTATCATTCCATCTAATTAAATGCACGTAACAAATTGCACACTTTGGGCACATATCACGCGTACGCTTTGTTACAGTTTCGATTTTTCCGTTCTCTCGCCCTCTAAACAAATATTGCATGACTCATGTTTGAGAAAAAAAAACAATTTAAACAATTCACACAAATGAGAAAAACATGAATGGATGAAGTTGCATAACAAGTCTGTATTTTCCTCGCAGACAGAAAAACACAAAATTTGAAATGCGCTGTCCTGGTCACGCCTCAAATTCATCCTTACACCAATGCTTAATTTTTGCCAATACCATATGCCTAAACTCATAGAGTTGTGGAAGCTTTCTAGTACCACGACGTGTCTAGTACACTGTACTGTACCGAAACTCGACAAATGTTTTGGCCGTCCACTTTCTTGCATTTTTCACGAGTCTGGCCACAATGGTGACACGTCATCTGTTCATCTACGGGCGCGTCATCGCGTCACTGCCGGCACAGTAGAAATGACCCTCCCGTAACTAAACTTTCCTGGTATTGCACTAAGGCTGGTCTCATTTTACGTGATTCGTGAAACCTGCATACCGCTTCAACATGGTGCTTATGACGATGATTGCCAGAGTAGCTGACGGGTTGCCCTTGTCGGCTTCTGTACAAGATGACCAGCAGGTATGTGCATGTCGATTCAGCTGTAGCCGGAAAGCATTATTTTACTGGTATATTTTCATGTGTCACGTTAGCACGTTTGTTTGACGCAGACGTAATGCTTTTAACTGAATTGGCTGTCCTTGGTATGCAGTTTATTGCTCCTGAGAGTTTCCTTTCTCATATGGCACATTCCTAACTTGGGGTTTGGTGAATAAAAAAAGAGGGAGAAAAAGAATCGCAGATATAACATACGCGATTTCATAGGTAAAAGTAGTATGAATAGATTATGAATAGATTAGTAACAATGTTTCACCGTGCGTTAAGTTTAAAGTTGCTCTCTGCGCCGCTGCTTGGTGTGACCATTTACAGTGACCCATCTGTTTGTGCACCTGATTGCTGTGTGTCACTTTTTACTTTCCTTTCCAGCAACTTGGCGTAGGGAACACGGAATACCAGAACCAAGCAAAGATGTTATTCAAGAAGCTAAATAATCAATCATTTTCGCGATCCACCATTGAAACAGGACCTTACAACTTTCAGTGAGTGGTTTCCACTGGCTTCCGTGTTGATTGCCAGTTGGCAAAATTCTGTTGCCATCACAAGAACCCAGCGTCGTAATCGTAGGAATGCGAGTTCAAAGCGTTGTTTTAATTCGGTGATTGCCGTGGTTATTTAATCTTGTGTAGCTACTGGACAAATTAGGCAGTTATCTTGGCGTGACAATAAAGTGTCATTTTTTTTTCTCATATGCTCTCATAAAGTTGTGTGCCACCATGTCCAGTGTGTTTGATGACTGCATGTGCACCAAGTTGTGAAGCTAACTATTGTAATTTGAATGTTGAGTATTTGTGTGTTCAACTGAGGTGCACCAATTTATGTTCACCATTCATTCTGAATATGAACTATTCCTATGTACAAGTAAACAACAAAACTGAATACATCAGAGACCACTAGTCTATCATTTACTAATAAGAAACCATGAATGTTTGTGTATGGTTGACAATGCCGTCATCAGAAAATGTAAGCCATGTCAAGTATTGTTGGGTCAGTTATAGGGAACATAAATCGGGAGCCTCATGTTTATGCTGTCAGTAATAAAGCTAGGAGAAAGCTGTCTTTCACGAAAAGAAAGTTTCAAAACAAGGAACCTCCTGAAGTTAGAATGTGGAGATATAATCAAGGCTACATAATCCAGCATTAAGATTTAACAGAGTGGGGGTGTAGGCCAGTTGGTTATTCATGATTTTGGGAAGTTGCTGCAAAAAAAGAAACATTGGACTTGAAGAAAAGGACCACACGAAGCAGTACTGACAACTGATCAGTTGTCAGCACCGCTTTGTGTTGTCCCTTTCTTCAAGTGTTGTGTTTTTTTGTGGTAGCTTCCCAAAATCATCAAGATTTACATGACCTCTATATACTTGCAACAAAGTGTGTCCAGGCTGAAGTTTCTGTATGAACTCTACCATGGCCCTTTCAAAATGCTCCAGGCACTCCACATGCAAGGGCATTTCACACTCGTTGAGAACCAATATATGAGTGCTGGCCTCTGAGGCATAATTATATCCACATTCCATCCTCCGTTGGAACTGAGTACCTGCTGGTGGAGTAAATTGTAGCTCTCTAGGTGCACTTACCTACAGCACTTTCAATTTCGAATTTATCTCATGGTAATTTCACACTGTGTCCTTTTTGTTTGTTCATATAACCACTTTCTTATCCGTTTCTGAAAATTGCACCACTTGTTCATGCTATTTTTATTGTGTGCTGTTGAATGAGTATATTTCGACTTTTGTGTATGGACAAATGTCTAAGTGAGTAGTGTCCCTGTTCATCAATTGGTTCATCAATTGCAGTCATAATTTGTAGTTTAACTCAAAGTAATCTTTGGTTTAATTTTATAATTCCTATTTTTATGATCATTCATGCCTTTCAAAAGCAAAAGCACTGATGAAAATAATGATATTTAAAACATGTTGCATACATCTTGAAACACTTCTGATTGGGCCTGTGCTGCAAGTTTGAATAATGCATAAATTATTTTACTAAAATGAAAGATAGATGGCTGGGTGTTTGCTCTTATGGTCAGTATGTTGTCATGTAGTCAGTACACTTATTTTACTCATCATCTTGCGCAGTGTTTTGCATCAAGCAAAATTTTCAAGTGGCTGGATAGGTGGTTCCCAAGCATTCTCTACACAGAATTGTTTTCCTATGTGATGTTCCTGTAGAGTTTTCTTGCATGGAGTTCAATTTGTACACTTAGCAAAACGCACTGAAGAATTGAACAATTCCTAATCTGTTCTGGAGTTGTATGCTCTTTATGATTCTCAAAATGCAAGAAATGTGGTAAAACAAAAAAATTAAATGGACATAATTAATTGGTGCCTGGAAGGATTATGTTCATTTATTATTACTTGTATCTGATTAATAAGGTCATTAATTTTTTTTCTCAGTGCTGTAGCAACGTCTTTGAAGTGCTTTGTATTATTTAATATTGTGTATCATTCTATTTGTACATTCTTTTGCAAGGGCCCGTAGCACGGCTGCTGTATTTGGAATATGCAGCCTGCTTATTCTGGCCAAGCTGGTTTTCTTTTTTCTCTGTCCTTGTAGCATTCTACAATATACGTTAGCATATCAATTAAATGTTTTCCCAAGAAGTCTCCCTTGCAAACTGCAGGACAAATCTTGATGATAATTGGGTTTATTGGCACAAGGGAGGACATATGTAAATGTAACTTGGATGTTTAGTGCGAGATTTTAGGGAGTGACTTATTGAATAAAAATGTTGCTCAGCCAATTGGTCTGCTATGTAGGGAAAGCATAGTGCAAACTGTGACATTCACATAGGAAGAAAACACTGTGATGAGTGTGGACTTTCAGAAAACTGTGCTTGTCACAGGATTCCGAAGTACACATTGTGATTTGTCATTGAAGTAATGTCTCAAGTAGCCCAACTTTAGTGGCAGAATATCTGCCACCTGCCACGAGGCATAAGATAATTTACTTTTGGAAGTATTACTTTGTTTGGTGAGGTATGCTGATAACAGTAACAATGTGTTTCCGAGTGTTGCATAAAATGTTTCTCATAAACTGCTGGCTTGACTGCACATAAATCTGTCTTTGAAGCCCACTGTGTCTGATGCTGTGCATGATGGCATTGCATGTACACCCTTGCAATTTTTCAACAATAACGCGCGAGCGCCGACCACACGACGTGTCAGTGGTCTTGCAGTGGTGAGGGGCACTCCTGAAGCAAACAGTGCAGCACTACACATTCGAACTAGAGTTCGCCTTGCACGACCGCACGTAAAATTGCCAGTCCCGCCGTCCCTGGCCACTAAAAGGCCGCGGACACACCTTACCGTCGACGCTCGCGTGCTATTGCTAAAGAATTGCAAGGGTGTACAATTTGTCTAACAATGTACACAGTGCTTGGCTAGTCTGTTCATACTTCGAAATTTGTAATGCACTATCAAAGATGACACTGCATGAAAGGAGAGAGAAAAGCTGTTTCCTGTCTTCATTGCTGTTATGTTACCTTTGTTAGTGTTAAAAATTTCTAAGTTCACCTCCATGCTAGCTTATTTCTAGAGACAGCTTAGTAATACCCCTAATTACCCCTAGGTGGAGCAGTGAGATTACTCAGAGGTTCTACTCTATACACTTTAGTATTGTTTCATCATTCCACAATGTCTGTGTTATCCAATTGTACATCCACGGAGCATACTTACATGTGCTTACTTGCTTATCTTGTAATTAATTTTTTGCATCCAACTAATGTCTCGGCAACTTAAACATAGCTTTCTTTCATGCTCTCTTGCTCTGCTTGCCTCCTCTTTTCCTCATGCCTTCAATAAGTACTCTCTCTCCTTTCTTGACAACCCTTTGGCACTAAATTTGAACACTGCTGTGTGAACAAAGCAGGAATATCTCGAAACTGGTGTAGTACTGAGAATTTGTTCCAAGTGGATGTATACACTTTGTGAACTTGCCAGTTACAGTTAGTAAATTGCAACATGTGCTGTAAATTATTAGGTAAAGCTTAATTAGTGAAATTTTGTGAATTTGTCAGTTATGCACTTCAATTCCTTGCACAAGTAACATTCAATTCTTCAAGTAATTCTGTATAGCAATAAAAGAGGGGAAAAAACAACACGCACAAAATGCCCGTTATGTGTTCTCAATTTGTACTTGCACTCCTGGAATGCTAGTGTGGGCAGTGCATGTTAAAATATAGTGTGCACCATTTACCTTGGGCATGCTGTAATCGGCAAAACTTTTTTTGCAGCTACCATGTTTATGGACGCTTGCTGAAGATAACCTTTGAAAAAAAAAATTGTTCCGACAGCATCGAGACATTTGTATCAGCCTTTGTTTTCACTTTTACATGTATGTTTCAGCAGCATGCACTCATACAAGCATGTATCTTGGTAATGGCAGGATACGTTGACGCAGTGTACACTGAAAGGATGCCCACTCATGTTGTTTCTGCTGCAGTCCATTGTTTCATTGTGCAAAATTGTTCACAGACATTTTACCTAAATAAAATTATTGCTGAAATGCCTAAGAAAGTGATCAATTAAAACTTATTCATATTGTGTTGCTGCATACTTATGCTTGTTTGCTTGCGTCATAGGTTGTTAGGTTTAGTCAGGTGTTTTCATCCACTACCATATATGACACAATCGCAATGTGCTTGCCATTTTATTGTGTTTTGAGTAAAATTATGAATATGAGTGCGTAGCCATAGGTTCCAGATTTAGTTTTCAGAGCCTCCCCTGGAAAATTGCATGCGCGAGGTGAATGAGGGCACTTGGCCTATCTTCAGCTCAGTGACTAGCTTTTTAGGAGCACACATGATATATGTTCAAGGCGTATATTTAGGCATGCTTTAGCGATTTTCTCTGATTCGTACCATGCAATGTCTGGAAGAAACGTGCCTGTGGTTCTTTCTGTAGGTTCAGCCCACCATACTTGCGACATTTCTCGGTGTTTGTTTAGGACTGCTATAGCACCTTGTTTTTATTTTAATATTCATGGGCCTTTTTGAAGCGCTAAACAGACAGTGTTTCATTGTAGTCTTTTTTTTTTTTTTTTTCGTGCTCTCTTTGCTGCCTAAATTTACCGAATTTTTTTCCCCCTGAATTGTATGTGAAACAATCTGCTTTATTATTGGCATTGTGTTATCGACAAATGTTGGACATGTCACGGTGGAACTATGTTTTGCAGTGTTTTGCTTAAAAAATAGTTGATCACTTATACCAGCTTACATGCTTCTTTCTTTTCCTTTTAAGCTACATGATTGAGAATGGAGTGTGCTATTTAGTACTCACAGAGAAGTCTTTTTCGAAGAGGCTTGCATTTTCTTTCCTTGAAGATCTGCAGAATGAGTTCAACTCTCAGTACGGCTCCAAGGTCAATTCTGTGAACAGGCCATACAGCTTCATTGAGTTCGGTAAGCAGTCACATGAATACTCATTCATTCATATGATTATTAGTGTTTGGCAACAAGAATGAGTGCATAATGGAAAGCTTCTTCATTGCTTTCAGATACCTACATTCAGAAGGCAAAAAAGGCATTTATGGATTCTAGAGCAAGAAGAAATTTGAGTAGTCTAAATTCTGAACTTCAAGATGTTCAGAGAATTATGGTGCAGAACATTGATGACGTGTTGCAAAGAGGATCAGTGATTTCAGGTACCTACTCCATCAGTTTCTCCTATTGAAACGTGCTTGTCTCATGTACTTTGCAGTCGACACTATGAGTTGATACTGCTATTGGTGCTCTGAAATACCATGATAGAGCTTGATTTTACACTTTCAAAAGCACCATGTCATGCATGCTTCTATTCATTAAACTTGATAAATTGTTGGGGCTGTTCACGTTATAAGAAACTTAGTAACATATCCTGCAACGTGTGTTGAGAGTGAGGGTAGCATAAAATGGGTCCTCACAAGTTGCGCCAACATTCAATTAGTTTAGAAACTTAATGCAAAAAATGAAGTTATGCGCCGAATTGTAGCATTAGTAGCTTATAAATATTTTATTCGTTTGAATAGCGAATTATATTTCAAGGTATTGGATTTGCTGTTACAAATGAACTTGTAGTATTCTGTTTATAAAACATTACTCAAATAATTTTTCATAATTGTTTGAATGTGTGTAAAAAGTTGATGGAGTAGGAAATGGTATGTAAACAGCTTTCCATATATAGTATTGGCTGATGAGCTTTATCAAAAAAGAGTAATGCATGTGTCCTCACTAAAAATTTGCAGGCAATGTGAGAATATTTTTATTTTACATATTTTTTCATAACTTCAGTTACTTATAAAATATTGTTCTTCAAGGGACACTAAAGAGCAACACTATATCAGTTTATACTGGTGTAGTTCTTTAAAAACTTTTTCAAATTACTTAGGTGGAAAGTGATTCTTGCTGTAGAAAGCGAAGGACAAACAAAATTCTTTTTTTTTTTTTATTCTGCCTTATAACCTCAGTTTTCCAGCATTGCATCATGGATTTTAAAGCATTTTTTTTTGTATTTGAGCCAATTTGGCACACAAATAGTTGTTGAAACTTGCTGCACTCCATCCCACAGACTCCGTGCAGTCTGAAAGACTCCATGCAATGCAGTCAAAGCTAGGAGCATTGCCTAGGGTTGCCAGCCCTCGTGAATTCAGTAGGACAGTCCAGACCATGGTGGAACATTAGACAGGTGTCTCAATGACGCTGTCTGTCTGCAGAGCAAGCTGATTACAATTCCGTTCGGGCTTCTTTCCTTTGCCGGCAGGAGCGCTGCAGTGTTGGGGTCATCATTTTCTGTTGTCTGTTAGTGGCATAAGGCCCTGCGCTGACGTATTTTGCAGCAAAAGGGCCTGATAATGAATGATGTTACTTCATTTGTAGCGCTACTAGCTCTTGCCTATTATGTATTAATGCTACTTGCGATGTTTGCGAAGAAAGATTGAATATGTAACAAGAAACCACCTACCGAACTCCCTCTTTGATCTTAATCTACAATGCAGTCATCCATCATTGTACAACGTCTTAGTTGTTCTTCAGCAAGTTTTCCACCTGTGCTTGTCAAGATGTGCTTGTGTTGCTTCTCAGGTTAAAATTGCTGCACCATAGCCTCCATGCAGGCAGTGATAGAGGTGTACTGAGCTGTGCGGGCGATCGATACCGTGCGCACATTTTGGTTTTGATGTGGGTAGCAGAAATGTGTGTGGTTGGCATGCATGCTAACGCTGGACATCACTGCTCTTTGCAAGCTGTGGTTTCTTGCCGTATGAGCACAACTTGAAGAACTTTGCACTTGCGCTTTTCCTGACTATTGCTTTTTTTCTACTTAATAGTCTATAAGCCATGCAGACTTCCTTTTTATAAGGTCTGACAGCTCATTTACACATTCTTCTCTTTTTCCTTCTGTTGCATTGCCACAAACAGAAAAGCAGTTTCATTTTTGTCGTGGTTCCATTTCTGTTGTGAACCCTAATCATTCACAGTACATCTAGCTATATTGGTAGCCATGCGAATGCTAGCCACATAGCCTTGTTAACTACTGCACCTTTCTTGTGTGTACATTGTGACACGGGGCACTATAACGTAAAACTATTCCAAACTTTTCTATTCCAATTCTGCAATCAGCTCTCCGCGATTGGTCAAAAACTTTTTTGAACCAACCCCACTTCACCTGTCCATCACGCGACGTCGCGAAAACCGCGATAGCTTCCCATCTGATATGACGTGTGCACACTGATTATGCATGATTTGACCGAACAATAGAAAAATAGTTATTTCTTATTCGACACCTTTTCGCCTTTAGCCCTCGGCTGTTGGTCAAAAGTTTTTAGGCTGCACCCACTTTACCTGCCTGTCACTCGACGTCACAAAACTGCGAAAACTCACCGCGACAAAGTGACGTGTATGCGTTAAAGATGCATTAATATGCCGAAAAGACTGAGCCGCAGGCTGCACCGTTCATAAAAGGAATAAAATATGGCTGCCACCGAAGCTCACAGAATATGTTATTCCTTTGGAGAACAGCCTTAAAAGGTCGATTCTTAAAGGTCACTGGGAGTCATTGCTCAAAACCAAAGTCCAAGTTAATCTCTATCTGCTTGGCTGAACTTGTTTACAAGGAGGGTGAGCTGGAAAACAAGGTAACCCAATGAACGCTACGACACTGCATGAATATGAGAACCAAACAGCTGAGCTATATGAAAGTGGAGACTAAACGAAGTCGTTCTTCCTAATTATAAGTGACTTGTTCGATGCAAATTATTAGCATTGTTTTTTGAAGACTTGTATAACTTTCTTGAAAAATCATTTTACCCGAATCTCAAGTTGAATGAATAACCAAATACATTTGTGAGGGACTATATTCTTTGCCTAAATGTAACACATTATCGTGGACATTCGTATAGTATGTGCAGTCTCGAATGCCTTTATAATGAAGTGTTTGGGGCCTTCAAAATCATTCGTTGTACAGTTCACTTCGTTGTAAAGGTTGTGCACCACACACCTCATAATAGAATCTGAACAGAATTATTCCTTCGTTATGCAGGTCATTTCCTTGTAGAGATGCTCAACTGTATTAGAAGCAGCTATTTAAGATTTAATGAACTGTCCAAACATGTCTGCGCAGTATAGTTATGCCAAAATAAATTGTACTTGCTGTAATTGATTTTGAATGATGGAATTGCATATTCTTACCCACCCCCAGCTTCCACAACACACCCTCTGCTTTCCCCACTGTGTGGAGTTGGTGAGATGGAGTACAGGTTGGGTCTTTGGTTTGTTTGGGTGGCAAGGTAGTTTGTCTTTACTGATAAACCATTAACTAGACTTGAATAGATGCTTTCAAAATCAATAACATCACAGTAAACTGGTGTGGCAACTTCAGGGCATCGCTGCCACATGCCCTTCGTTATTAAGCCTTTTAAGCTTCCTCTCACGATAAAAGTGGCCATTTTGTAATTGGAGAAGCACAATTTATTGATACTCCTTACTAGTGTCCCTTTAATAGGGCACTTGCATGGTGGAGGAAACCTGTGTAAACATTTCTATTAACACTTCTGTAGTTTCAGCTAATGTTATGATTTGCACCCTATTGCAAGAAGTAAAAGGCCAGTTACCATTTGCTGACAATGGCCAACCGGCCTTTGATACTCTGCGATATGGTGTACATGCAAGATTGAATTTGAGAGAAGATGTGATAGACCTCTGTGATTGGTTATTAAGTGTAGGGGAAAAAAAAGAAACATGATTATGCATAATGAAGGATGTTATGGCTATACAGTAAGCAAAGACTATTGACAGCCATAAAAGCAGTATGCGTGTTATCAAAACACTGGAAAAGTGGAATGTGAGTTTTTTCCCATCTGGGATTACAATATTAGTACAGTAAACTCTGAGTTTTACAAACTTTGGTTTGACGAATATTTCAGAATAACAAACTTTTAGAAAATCCTTGGCGGTTTTCTTATGCATTCTATGCAAAAACATCTTTCAGTTAAACGAATTTCTGAATAGTGAAAATTTCAGTTGAACGAACCTCATCAGTTGACCTGGGCTCATTTTTAAAAGCAGTTCAACGAAGTTTTGTGCTCTGCTACCGCTGGCATATCCGATGCCCACCGCCCCTAAATTGCTGCTCCAGTGGCGGCTATATGCAGTGTGGCAGTGAGCTCGTTACCTGTGCTGAACTATCAGATCTGGAAATAGTTTCCAGTGTTCATCCTGAAAAAGAATGCGATGAGGAAGATGCAATGACAGAGGCAGATTCAAAACGTGATTCTAGCCGAGGCTGTAGGAGGCCTTGGAATGTTGCAAGATTTCGTGTCTTAGCAACAAGCTGTGCCAGAATAAATGCATAAAAACATAGACTCTCTGGACAGCTTTGTTACTTCTTGCACCTTGAGAGCACTAGTGCAAATGAAAATTATATTTTCTTTTCAAAAGAAAATACTGCGTATATATTGATGTACATAACTGCATAAATTGCATTTCACACTTTTGATTCACTGTCTGCTGTGCGCTATGCTGTTCCATGTTCTAGTGAATATTCAGTTTAGTGAACTATTTCCTTGGGTCCCTTAATGTTCACTCAAATGAGAGTTCACTGTATTTACTTTCCGAGCATATATTTGAAGTTTTTCACGTCAAAAGGACACCTTATGATGCTCTAGAGAATCTTAACCTCCAAATTTATCCGTATGACATGGCCGAGTTGCCTAAACGTTGGAACTAGGAAAACAGCAGGTACAATGTACAGTAAAACCCCTCTATTACACCTCTCACAGGGCCATGGGCGAAAAAAAAAAAAAAAATGTAGCACCCAAAAAACATTACATGATCATGCTGCTAAAATCGAGCAAACATGCTGTTAAATATTAAAACAAGGACACTATGCATGGTTCAGCCTCTAAACGATTTATAGTTGCAAACAGCTAATTCGGACTTCACAGGGACTGCCTAAAGCTGTAGGGCTCTTTAAAAAGTGCAGTACATGAGAGCTATACTATGGCACCACTCGTCTGTTTTTTTGCTGCACAGCAAGTTAATATACTCCAAATGACAGCACTTCATTGCACTAGCTTATTTGGAGTTTCTTGCAACTGGTGGTATCTGCTTCATTTCTTGTTTCATGGAGAGGCAGTGACGTTTGCATGCAGTGAATGTCTGCACCACCAGGTGAAAACATGGTCCAGAAATTCAAACTCTCCAGCATGTTTAAGGCAACTTTGTTGTTGTTTTTTCCACCTTGTCAGAGAAATGGTTGTTTTGTATTTTTCTCTGCTACCTATCATGTGTGAGGTAGTTGAATTCGCAGAAGAATGCAAAGTCATTTTAAATAAGAGAAAATATTGGAACAAAAACAAAACTGTACCCGACAGTCCATAAAGCTGTTGCTAATGATGGCAGTGGTGACATCAACAGTCACGCTTTGGGAATGATTGTTAGTAGTAACATCTTGAGGCAGCATGTCCAGCCACAGAAAATTCCAACTGTTCCTACACTGCATGGCTTTTCTTGGCATAAAAGTTCAAAGATGAGGTTACATTGCTGCCAAAGCCTTTCTGCCAGCAAATAAGCTGTACTTCTTCTTACGCTGATGTCATGGACAACATGCGCAGGTGGCTAGTGGAAATCATCTGCCGAAAAGCAGGAACAATGAGTCTGCATGGCAACTTTAAAACTTATCTTGTGGAGAAACTATGCAGTTCTGTTATGGCTTTTGGCACTCATGATAAAAGTGCCAATGAACAATACGAAATTCATCATTAAGATCCATACAACCCAAAAAATTGCCAGTTTCCCTTTTTCAATTGGCACCGAAAATACCAAGTCAAGCTGAAATTACTGCAGATGCCAAATACTGTGCATAGTTTTAACAATTGATGCCACACTAGGTTGGGTTTCTTAGTGCAACATGAACTGTCATAATGCGACGTGCCAACAAAGTTGATACAGTAGCTCGCAGCCCAGCAGTCAAACTTTACTATTAGTGGCTAAGCCCCCATAGGGATTTGCCAGTGCTGAGCCTTGCATTTCAGTACTGGTGGTGCACATAAGCATGTATATCAGTTTCTTTATACACAATAATCACACCTCCATGATGCCAGTCTCAACAGGTCTACTAGCCTTCTCAACTCAATAATTTACTAATTTTTATTTCCTTCAAGACCCCACGAGGGGCTACGAAAACAAGGGGCGGGTTTGTACAGAAGCTATAATTGTCACAGTGATTTAATGTGAAAGATTGTCATGCTTTGCATGAAGTTTGATGGGCAGGTGATGGTAGCGACGTTGTGGGAAAGGCTGTTCCAGTATTTGGCTGCTCTGGGGAAAAATTAAGTAGAAAATGTTTTAGTATGGTCATGTGGGCGAGTAACTTGTAGTGTATGGCCGGTGTGATTATGTATGACACATGATTAAGTGGAGAGGAAAAGAACCTATGAAAGAGAGTTGAAACGTGTCGACAAAAAGACAAAGGTGATAAGTTACACAGCTTTCAGGGATGAAACCTTGATCTAGTGGCATGATTTTGAATGGATCCAAGGATGTTTGCGAGACCTTTGGGTGGGTTCCAGATATGGGATGCATACTCTAACTTAGATTTGGCTAAAGATTTCTAAGCAAATGGTTTCACATGTTTTGGAGTATTACATAAATGACATTTTAGGAAACCCAATGTTTTTTTTAGCTGATGTGATGTTAGCAGCATGCGCATTCCAAAACAGATCGTAGGATGAGGCAACTCCAAGATATTTATAAGTAGTTACTGATTCAACAGGTATGCTAGCAATGTTGTAAGGGAAATGGTTTATGACTGCAAGTGAAGGAAATAAGTGTGCATGTATTAGGTTTCAAGGACATTAGCCAGTCATTGCACCATAATAGGATGTGGTCAACGTCTTCCAGTATTATTTGGTCAGACGGGCTAGTAACGGTTCATCAAATAAGTCAGCAGACATGCAGATATTTTAAGACATGTGCAGGTCGTTAAAGGGACACTAAAGGCAAATACTAAGTCGACGTGGACTGTTTAAATACCATTCCAGAAACCTCACAATGCTTGTTTTTGGCCAAGAAAAGACTTAGTTTACAAGAAAATTGTATCTGAAGGGTCCAAATACCTTTTTCGAAATTCAAATCTCCCGCCACCCAACCGGGGGAGCAGTGACATTGCATACGCCATCACCGTCCTTTGCTGCTGTTGGTGAATAAAAGGTGCTTGACAGACAGCGTTACCGAGCCAAAACAGAGCTGTGGAGTCGCTGCTGTAGCTGCTTCTTGGCCAAGTGGCGTAGACCGTTTGGGCATCCCGCGACATCACATTTAAGTTGAATTCTCTGCTACTTGCAGTTTGTGGGAGTTTCGCAAGCCAGCAAAACCAGCGCAGGACTATGCGATCAGTATACTACTGAAACATGAAAGCCTGGGTGGCGCAGAGTCGAGTAAAAACGAAACCTTTAGACCGCCCGCGTCGTCGTCAACGGCAATTTCGAGTTCCTTTTTCTGAACGTGAAATGGAACTGGACAAGTAGCATTTTATTTCATTTTATAATACAATACGATGTTTCTTTGCAACGAGTAGTTGAGTACTAGTGACAGGATAACTGAGGAGTGCTTTCATCATCGGGCAAGTGCTTGAATGTCCCGGGGGAGTCTCTAATCATATCCTGCATTTACCTCTATTTCTCGATTATTAAGGCTCTGTTCGCTATAATATTGACGTCTTAGAGATTCCCGAGCACTAATCTATCACTTTAGCTTGACTTGGTATTTGCCTTTAGTGTCCCTTTAATGTATAATATAGCCTTGATGTACATCTGGTCAAACTGGAAGCAGGCCAGACAAGTGGTTGTTTGTGAGTGGTTAGTCATGAATTTCTTATTGTTCCAAGTTTTCAAGAATTCCAAGTGTAAGAAATATAATTTGAGTAGTACTTAAAAGCTTAACGAAGTCAAGGGATATGGAAGCTGTTTGTACGTTACCGTTAGGTTAGCATAAGGGTCATGAAGATGACAAGCTGGATCTCGCAAGGAGAGACCCCTGTGAAACCCCGTTCTGGGAATAGTGAAAGAAATTGCAAATCAAGGAAATTTGTTATGCAAGAATAAAAGACCCGTTCCATGAGCTTGCAATGTATGCTGGTCATGGAGAGTTCTGGTTACTGGATTAGATTACTATGGGCTTGAAATTGCAGATTTATTGATCAAAACTGTATTCTGCTGAAATAATCTGCAAAGTTACGAAAATAGTCTTCGAGCTCATCTAGACTCGGTGTTAGACATACATTGGTTAAGGCGACACAGACCACTGCCCAGGGTTATTACCCAAAATTCTTGATGTGAACATATAATGATCCTGAGCAGTGGGTGGAAAATGTGTATTCCTTACTTGCAAACTCACAAATTTTCTGTGAAGTTTACGATTTTGAGCTTTTTCTGTGATTTTACGGATGCTTTATCAAGTTTCACTTGGTGTTGTCTGCAGAATTTTAAATTTCAAAGCTCACAGGTTGGCAGGTACAATATCCAATTATATTTCACATCTTCATCAGTACTTGACAATGTTGATAAGCAGCAGTCATTGTGTGTTTACGCCAAACTGTCTGCCAGGACATTTGACAATGTGATGTGAAGCAGCAGCAGTGGTAGCAACATCTTGAAATGCTGTGCTCAAACTGGCAGGAGTGTCGCTGTCTTAATGAAGTGAATATGAGCTTTTTACTGCCAAAAAGACATGCATCACAAGAATGAGTCTAGTACATCCTGGTTGGAACACTGGCACAAAACATCAGCAGTGCTGCTGTTCATGCATATACCGGATGAAAACTAATTACTAAGTTGCATAAACCATTCGTTTCAAAGGGTGTGGAAGTTATGGAGAAAGTAAACATTAAGGACAGTCCTGACAAAATTACAATTTAGGAGTGCCCTGTGTAGTGTGGCTTAATATTTTTTTTTTCTTTTTTTCTGTACAGAGTTGGACAGTAAGGCCAGCAACCTGTCCCTTCTGTCACAGAAGTACAAGAAGGATGCAAGATATCTAAACTTGCGCTCAACCTATGCAAAAATAGCTGCAGTGTCGGTGGTCATTTTTGTAGCATTCCTGTACTTCTACATCTTCTAGGTACACCAATGCACATAGGTGCTGTGCTTTCTGCACAGAAAGCAAAAAGTGCTCTGTTGGCACACACTCCAGGAAATACTTCCGCATGTATGAGCTGCTGTCATACCTGTATATACTGATTTCTGCCTGTCTTTGTACCGTGCAGGCTTGCAAATAGATGTGCAGCAAATTGGCATCTTAGTATGCTAAGACTTTTGTGTGTAACATGACAATTATGTTGCAGTAAAAAATAACACAACTTTCTGACATCTCTGCTTTATTAAAAACAAGTAAAATTCGTTAAAATACAGCAAACTTTCAAAAGGCCAGCTAAAAAAAGCTATTCATCACAGTTCCTGCCTCCACCTTGGTTCTTCTTGCAGTGTCTTCTGAGATATCACAATCTTGTCACAACTTTCATCAGGCACTGTTTCTGCAAAGGGTGCACATGTTTCAGGAAACTGCTGCAGTCGTCCTCATGTTAAAAACGAAAATATTGTACCTGGTTATATGACCTATGACTACAAATTCCAATAACTAAGTGAATGCTATACAACAGTATGAAGGAACAAAACTTTCTAAAGCCTTTTCATATGCAAATTCTGGCAATGTACTACACTGCACAAATGACACCCAAGCTACATGTGAAGCTTGTACTCGAGGCAGGGATGTGTGCTTCATTAGAACTTTCAATATGCTATGCAGTGTTGCTTACACAAGAAACCAAATTGCACCCTTACAGGAAGCCAACAAAATTCTTTCATTTTACATGCTGGACATTTTATTTTGATTTGTAACATGTTTCATTTGTCCACATAGTGTATATTGCAAAGACCAGTATGATTATTCACCTTAGCCTCAAAAGGCTGAGCTTGAATCACGAATGTGGTTTTTGCAATATATGCAATACAAACAAGCACACCAATTTGAACATGCTGAACACAAAAAGGTCTAATATGAGCAGCAATGAATTCCTACTTGTGTTTTCAGGCCAATGCATGCGTGACAGCTATTGACGTTGAAAGTTTGTGCTCATATAAGTCATTCTGTGTATAGTAAAACCTTGTTAAATCGTAGCGGCTTAAGCAGTAGTTCTGTTTTAAAGTAGTAAAGTAAAATCTCCGACTCAGCAGCCACTGAACATAATGCATTTTGTACCCGCATAAACTGTATATACCAGCTTACTGCGTATGTATCAGTTGGCATGTAGTGTTTCCACTTTTTGTCGTGCAATCACGGCAGTGCATCGTCCCCACTGGGCGGCCTGGCAGAACAAGCCTCAAAGATCGGAACAATGGCCTCCAAGCGCCCTATGAAGCCACATCAACATCATTTCGGCGTCGTGCCAGAGAGCGTTGAGACTGGTTGTGGCATCGTGCAAGCTAGGACTCGCATCATGCCGAAGCTCGGATAAAAACACCGGGTGCTCAGCATAGAAGAAACATTGGACATCGTTCATGCTATCGAATGTGGCACAAAGGAATCTGCGCTGACACGCCACAGGGATCTACCGTTGACTACGGTGTGTGGCGGGAAGAAGTTGCTCGGCAGCGCTGCTGCGACCGCGATGTCGGCTACGAGGCTGCACTTTTCGCCATCATTGCCTCTATAGTTGCCAAAGTGTCGCCTAACGACAGTGATGAGGACGACATGAAAAGCGACAGCACGGGCGATTCAGGTCCAACAGTAGCAGAAGCTGCGCTTTGCGTCAGCATCATGAATGCAATTGTCGCGACACTACCCCCCTGCGACTTCTACAGTGCTACCGCTCCCGTGCACGGAGAATATGCAACGCAAACGAGGTAGCTGCCATGCGAGTGTTTGCCCAGAAGAGGGGGCTGGAAAATCTGGCTCGCATCTTTGAATTCGAGGCTGTTGTTGCTGCTAAGCTGCCGCAGCATGAAACGAAAATAACTAATGTCGCACGAAGTGAGCAAATACTGCATGTTCTTGCCCTTTTATCGCACTCTCTCCGAGCCCCGTTTTTGACAGGTAAGTGGGCAGTCTCATGCTATTTCAGTTAAACAGTACTACCGTTTAGTACATACTTTTTCCAAGCTCCGGCCAACTACGGTTTAACGAGGTTTTACTGTACCTTCCTTTGTTTTACTGCTATATCAATTCCAAGCACACCTACACAACTGAATCCTTGCTTAGAGAATACTGCTGTCTAAAACTGAACTTCAGGGCCATTTAACAGATGCAGATGTGTGCACTACAAATAGCAAAGGGACGAGTGCAACATGCTGCGAAAACAATAGTAGAAAATGGTTTGAAGATGCGAAACCACATTTCTTAGGAAATGGGTGATGGTGCAAAGCCTTATGCGACAATAAGTGCCCCAAGTCTCGTTTTGTTTGCAGTCACTGCGAAAAATTATTTTTCTTTTTACTTGATTCATCAGCCTTTGCACACATCCTACCCTACCCATCATGCGACTGCTTCAGCTTATCAAAGAGGAAAACAAAGATTATAGCAACATCATGCTAAGCCTTTACCTCGTGCCACGAAAGCACTTCCAACATTTCTCTATCCTGGGCACCACTGGCTCATCTAAAAATATGATCTGCTTTATGACTACACAGATGTGCTTTAAATTTTGCTGGCACCTTGAATAGTTGAACCTGAAACAGTGAAACTGCACTTTTTTTTTTTTGCTAAAAGCTGATTTAATTATTTAATTCTGATTCATCTTTAGTTTTGTTTTTACACTGAAGGTCACTAACGCTAAAACCCTAGTGCACTGAGCCACAGAGGAAATGGTGCCTGCAAACACATGCCCTGTTTTTTATGATGCTGGACTTGAAAATGTGATCCCACTTGGGTTTCTGATCGTTTGCTGAAAACTACGGAAAAAAATGAATTGCATGCATTACATCTTCCCAACACTTCTGTACATGATCTGTAAAGAAGCAGCTCAGTCTGCAACAGTAAAATTGCATATGAAGTAAGTCATAATAAATGTAATTGGTGTAGAAGCTCTGGGACAATTTTTCACAAGGTGAGTGAAGCTACAGTGCTGCCCATTAAAAGGCCCCTGAACCACTCCTAGGGCTTGACGAAAAAATTCATTCTGTGGATAGCATACACTGCTGTGAACATCTCGGCCGAATTCTGCACTCGTGCGCGGCACATGAAGTTCACACTAGGTCACGTTTTTGTCACACACGTTTCAAATGGAGGCCTTCTCACCCATTCCGAAACTGCTGGCAACTTGCATATGTCATCACATGCAAGATTCCTATAGACAGCTGCTATTGAAAGCTGACATCAATCAAAAAGGCGTTTGAACCAGTGTGCCTCTCCCTACTGTTAATGTGTATATTAACTGACGCAGTTTACTAAACGGGCTGGAGTAAACAAATGTGCGCCTCAAATTTCTATACGAATTGCACGCTTACAGAAAAAGCAGACTACACCCACTGTGGCTGCTTAGTGGCTATGGTGTTGGGCTGCTAAGCACGAGATTGTGGGATCGAATCCCGGCTGCGGCGGCCGCATTTCAATGAGGGCGAGATGCAAAAACACCTGTGTACTTAGATTTAGGTGCACATTATAGAACCCCGTGTAAATTAATTATGGAGTTTTACATGCCAAAACCACAATCTGATTTTGAGGCATGCCGTAGTGGGGGACTTTGGAAATTTGGACCACCTGGGGTTGTTTAATGTGCACCTAAATCTAAGTATACGGGTGTTTTCCCATTTCACCCCCATTGAAATGCTGCCGCTGTGGCCGGGATTCGATCCCATGACCTTGTGCTTAGCAGCCCAACATCATAGCCACTAAGCAACCACGGCGAGTGAATCCCAGATGGTCCAAATTTCCGGAGTCCCCCACTACAGCATGCCTCATCATAAGTTAATGGTATTGGCACGTAAAACCCGATAATTTAAGAAGCGGACTATTGTCTGCTTGTGATCGGCCACAACTGCCCACATCGGAATGAAATTTTGGTCTCACTGCTTATCAGTGTCGAAGTCGTAGGGTCTCGCTAAATTCATATAGTTTTGAACACTGAACTAGCCTTGAAACACACAGAACTTGGGCCCAGACCACACATACACTACACCTGCCGCGCCTTGCGAGGAATGGCATTTGGCATCCACAAGGGATGCATTCTCACGACCAGCCGCTCCTGGCTAGACTTACTTTGTATTGAGCTATTGATAGTGCTTCAGAATTTGCAATCTAAATTTCGCTAGTATCCTTGCAGGAAAAAGCCGGTGCACACGGCGTAGCATCACCAGACTGGAAGACACGAGCATGAGTGCGCACTCTAGCCCTGCCATGCACTACAGGTGCATGTAGCTGGATGTGCTGCATAGCATAAATGCCACAGTGGCCACAGGGTGCTGCAACAAGCCCTCTCACTGTAACGCCATAGGTGAGGCGCTGCCATTGGCGCTGCCCTGTCCCTTGTGAATGGAGCATGTTGAAGGCAAATGGAAAAGATAAATATTGCGCTCGGATTTACACTCATAGTAGGTCTTTCCGAAAAGTTTTTTGGGTAATACATTCCTGGGAGCCACCATACTCATTCCTCAGCATTTTTTGAGGCTTCAAAGAAGGGTGGTTCAGGGCGTTTTTACGCTGCTATCATAGCCACAAGCCTCACGAAACAACCTACTCAAGTGCTACTATTACGAGTGTTATGAATAAGATGAAGTTGTAATACTGATTGGCAGTAATGTAATGCATGTCAGTTGCCATTACTATTACTGCCTTTGATAACAGGAAGGATGCATAGCAAATGTCCAAATCATCCATTAGAGATAAAAATAGTCTCCGGGAGCTTATTTCTTACCAAAAGACAGCTTGGATACATTGTTGGAAGCTTCTGCACGGCGCTTTGTTGGTTTGTACGGCACACCCCTGTATGCTCTCTTGGTAATGCAGAACTCCAGAATTCTGAAATAATCACATCAAGGCAGTACAAATGAGGCAGTAGCAGCAAAATGCTTATTCTTCACTCACCTGTTCCAACATGGATCATCACTGAGAGTATAGGGGTTTCCCACGATCACCATGAGACCTTTCGCCCTGGTCATGGCCACGTTGAACCTCTAAAACAGTACACACATATTTTCTCACGAATTTGCACTTCACTAATAAAAAAAATTCAATTGTGGAGTTTTACGAGCCAAAACCACTTTCTGATTATGAGGCACGCCGTAGTGGGGGACTCCAGAAATTTTGACCTCCTTGGGTTCTTTAACGTGCACCTAAATCTAAGTACACGGTGTTTTTGCATTTCGCCCCCGTCGAAATGCGGCCGCCGTGGCCAGGATTCAATCCCGCAACCTCGTGCTCAGCAGCCCAACACCATAGCCGCTGAGCAACCACGGCGGGTCACTTCACTAATAAATTATGGCTGCTTCCACACTGGCAGTGTGCTGACTAAGCACAATACAAAAGATGTAGTAGCTGAATATCCCAGTGAGATATATGTCAGTCACATCCATTTATGATGTATCGCTTTCTTCTGAAGGTCAGTATAAGTTACGTGAAATGCCCTGTGTGTATCTAAATCCACTCGCAAAAAGTAAAGGCCAGTTGGTCGTTGTTGGCAATGGCTGGCTGGCTGGCCTTTACGTTTCTATCGATAGGCTGTACAATCGGCACAAATGAAAACCCATGATGATAACTGCATTTGGAACAGAAAAATCCTAACATTCTCTGCTTCAGGTACAATGCCTGCATCAGTGTGTTTAACAAATATCCAACTTCATGTGAACTTTTTCTAAAGGAAACTATTGGCACCTTTATCTTACATCTACAACCCAATCTTCTTTTTGTGTTTCATTCTGCTGACTACCTACCTACACAAATAAAACACGAAGTAAAAAAAAATTTTACAGATCCCATGCACTATGGGAATAGATGTAGTAAGCGAAGCTTTCCGTGCTGGATGCTTTGTTTGACAATAATTAGCAGTGATGTTGATGGCTAAAGCTAAAACACGAGAATGGCAAGTTGATGATAAACGTTACTGCTGTTTGTCTGCATAGTACAGAGAACACACAGGCAGAGGTGTTTGCATGAGGCGTTGTTGTGCGCCATATTTTATAACCTCTGAGAGGGTTGAGCGTTGTCATTGCCTCACATGACACATCGCATTGTGGCAGAAGTATTAAACTTGAATTGGATTATGGGGCTGTACGTGCCAAAAACACACACGGATTATGAGGCATGCCATAGTGGCGGACTCCGGATTAATTTTGACACAGTGATGTTCTTTGTCACGATTGCCACAATTGTGATCAAACCCACAACCTCTAGCAATGCCATAGCCACAAAGCTAATGCCGCCGGTACAGAAGTGTTAATTTGACGGTCGACCATTTGCGTAGTGTGTCTCCTGGACCCTGCGGTGCGCTTTAATTAATGCGGCTCTGTTTCTGCATGCCCTGCGCAAGTGCCCGCTGGACATATTTGCATGGTGTTTATTTTTCAGGAATAGCAGCAATGTACTGTACCGTACCTTGAACTTAAGCTTATCCTGTTTCCCCAATATCACTGCTGTCGTACAGTAGTGGGGTTTCCTTGCCTTTTTACGTCGCCTCCCCCTCTCTCTTGTATGGGAACTGCCTCTTCTCCTCCCTCTCCTGCTCTTCTCTCTACAGTTCTATCTGCGTCCCCTCTGGCCTCGCAGGTTAGTAGAAAGAGAGGCGCTGCAGTTTCTGCAATACTTCTGAGGGGAGTCACGGATAATTACAGCTGTCAAGCGGCTAATGTGGCGATAGCCAGGGAGCTCCAAAGGGCATTGTGCTCATTCGACGTGGTGGGGTGAAAACGAGTTTCTCTGGGCGCATTTCCTCTCCGACTCACGCCTCTCATCTATATACACACTCTGAAATACCCAGCAGCAGCAGTCGGAAAGTTGAAGGAAGACGCAAAGAAAGCTTTGCTTTAAAAACTCCACAGACCACATGGCCCAGAAGGCAACATCTGTGCACTTCCACAAAGCCAGGATGTTAAAACAAGGCAATGGAAACCTGCACAGACTATATTTACCTTTGGGTTTTGCAGAAATCCAAGATTGTGGCGCACATCGCCTTGGACAAGGCTGCGATTGCTTCGCACAGTTGTTATGATAATCACCAAACGTTCCTGGCCTTGAAATTCCTCAGTGGAACCTACAGTAACTTCCTTATGCCCTCGCTTCTCAAGCAAGCTCCTGATCTTTAGCACCTGTGATAGAACAATAAAGTTTTGAAGGCACATTGCATCGCAATCAAATGAAAGCTTCATGAAGGCCCGCTACCCGGTTAAACAGGATCGAGTATGCACTGGGTGTGCATACTCGATCGGTCTTGCAGTGAGCCTTTGCTCGTAAGTGCCGTGACTGTCACACTGTGCTGTATCTTGGGTTAATAAACCTGCATTTGTTGGCGAGCGGAGCCTTCTCTGTGCAGTGTTGGAGAGTCAACGAACCCTGCCGTAAGCTCTTTGCGTGTTGCAGAGTGGAGGAGTGTCGTGCCCTTTCCTGACTTGCTTGCTTGCTTGTTTGCTTGTAGGGCAAGCCTTGCGCAGTAACCCATCGACACAGCGAGCACTTTAAATGCAGCAAAAATTTTAGCTGATGATGAATTCTCTGGGCATCTTCCAGCTAGGACCACTTCTCTAGTGAAAACACTGGTACCTGACTAAAGAAGCCCTCTCCCTTCTACTTTAGTTACCTTATTCAAGTTTGAATCATCGAAGCATTCACTTGCCTACACACAGCTTATGAAAGGAAATTCACAGAATACTGTTGCAAACTACTGAGAACTTTTTGCAAGCCTTTCAGGTACCTTATGTTTCATTCAATACATGCCAATGAATATTAATGCGTAAAAAAATTCTGCGTTCTTTTGTGTCAAAACCGCAACCCGATTGTAAGGTACACCATAGTGGGGCTCTCTGGAAATTTTGACCACCTGGGTATCTTTTAAAGTGCGCCCAATGCACAGCACACGAATGTTTTTGCATTTCGTCTCGATCGAAATGCGGCCGCTGCAGCAGGGATTTGGTCCCATGACCTCAGACTTGGCAGCTATGGTGTTGCACTGCGAAGTCACTACGGTGGGTAATTTTAACTGGTAAACTGAACATACTGCACTCTAGCAAGAACTGTACCTATAGTCCATCTCTTAGCTCTATCCTTACTCATTACACACCAGTTTTCTGCTTCCATGACAGTGTCTTTTTAACCCTTCCAGTGTCACTGATGTGACGGTACATTTCTGTGTTTCTGTCCCGCCATGTCACTGATGTTAGGTAGGAATACGAGGACCATACTAAGAGAGCATTTGCGATTACTTGTGTGATTTTTTCCCTTATGCATAATGAAAAATAAGACACTGTGATTTATGAGTTTTATGCTACCCAAGAAAAAACCCTACGCTGAATGTGCATCACCTCAGAAAAAAACTAGACAATGAAAGGGTTAACTGTGGGAAATTGCAAGACACTTTCATAGATACTCCCAAAAATAAAAATCGCCTTGGTATTGGTACTGGTACAGGCATATACGGGTCTGTGCTGAAGGCATAGACTAATTTATTAATACAAGCACAATTTTCAATAGGTTCATTCTGGGAGCTTTCGGTTAGCAACTCGCAAACTGCTTCAGTTATACAAGTGATACTTTAAAGAGTTCCTGGAGCAATTTTTTTCATACCCAAGAAAATTGTTTATATATATGGCTATCTTGTTAAGGAAAGATTATGAAATTATCTTCTTCTCAAGCCACTGCGTCCGCCCATAAACTCAAATTAGATGCAGCTATATATGGCTCACCTACTTGCGCACTGTATCATTCATTGACATCAGTGATGTCTATCGCTGGTTGGTATGAATGAGTGCATTCAGTGTTTCTTACTATGACTCGCTTGCACCGATGCATTCTTTCATGTTACGGCGCCTACAGCGCACTCACTACAGTGCACTCCAATGCATACACCTCTCACAGGGAGACGATAACAGTACAGCACTGCATCTACCCTAATTATTTCCTGAAGAATTGAAACAAGTTCTTTCAACATATTCCCCTTCATACCTCACCAGCAGTTGTCACCATAGCACTATTGATTTTTTGTTGCACTCTTTCTCACCCTCCGTTTATTCCGTGCACCCTAACAGATTGACTACAGATCTCAGTATATCCAAATAGATTTGCTCTAAACCTTTACCCTCACACTTGCGCATGCAGCGACTGCATTTAAACAAAGCAGCTGCAGCAGAGTATGCACAATCTCAGCTGGAAGTGTGCCAAAGCTTTGAAAAACTGTCTGAACTGTGTTCATTTTTTTGAGGGCACAGAGGCTTGCAAGGCTTACTATTAAAGAGGCTTGCACAGTGCCATGTAAAATGTATCACAGATGACATCACGTGCAGGTAAGATGTCACTTATTCAGTCTATCTTGGATATGCAGGGGTGGAAGCAATTATACAGGGAACCATTGCTTAGATCAGTGATAAATAATGCAAAACCTTTAAATTGTGTTTACAAATTACAGCAAAACGGAGCACTTAAAACTGGCCCTTAATGTTCACAGAGACCTGCCCTATTGAATCAATGTGTTTATGCACCACAGTCAAAACCATATTGGGAACCTACTTAATTGAGTACGTCAGATGCAAGATCAAAAGTGACAGATAACAATGAGAAAAGAAAAACAAGACCATTACATATTTAGAAGAAAACAATTAAAAAGTGAAGGGGAGGGGGGCACGACAGTATCATGGGCAATATGTATGTGCAACAAAACAGCTTGCAAGCCTCTGCACAAAGGTGATTTTAGGTGTAACGGGTTCCGTCCTGCATGCAGAAAGACTTGCAGATGCAACTAGGTCATTATCTGAATGACATATTACTAAAGGAAGAGAAGAGCTTTGACAGTAATTACAAGAAGTTCTGTGTAAGAATTTTAAATACTTAATTTAAACACTGCATTCCAAAACTAAAGTAGGTATCATGATCACAAGTGCAACCTTGTGAAGCCGTACATGATGCTTAAAGTACTGCATATGTGCCAATGGTTTACAAACCTGCTTGCGGTAGGGAGAAACAATTCCAATGTCAGACTTTCGAACCTTTGTTCGCACTCCATTTTTGCCATCCAACAAGGAAATCACATAGTCCACCACAATCCTGACCTCATCAGGGTTGAAATATGAGGGGTTGTTACACTCCCTCATGTCTTTTCCACAAACACCATGAAAAAGAAGTGGCACACCCTTTGTGGGCAGTCCCTCCCAAGTCAACATGCTTTGGGTAATCATCTTATCTGCAAACACCTGCAATGGCAGAAAATAAAATTTTGAAATTTTTTTAGCAATTTATTTATTGCTAGCCGTAATAATTACTCTCATGAGTATTTTTGTATAATCACTACTCTACATTCTGTGAATAACTGATTGATTGAGTGGGTTCAACAGTGACAAAACCAAGGTAATATAAAGTATGCTGCAGTGGAGGGCTTCAGTTTAATTAGGGTTCCCCAGATGTTTTTCACAATGCACCCAGAGCTCAATTACACTTCTATGATGACATGGTTGTGCAGTATGGAAGAAAATACTCAACAAATAAGTCACTGCAGTGGGTTTTAGCGTTTTGTAACCATCCATCATCAAGATAACAGTACTGTAATGCTGTGATCAACCTTATTCACGCGTTTGATAGTATTTCAGACTGACTGTCCAAGCACGATTGTTTGAGTCATCCACGGACATGAGGCTTCACAAAGTGAAAGAACTTCCTACTTATTTCAAAAATTTCATTGAATTAATTTATCACAAATCGTAGACCATTCAATCACAAAAATTCACCAGCGTAGAGTAACCAAGCTTAGTCACGCTATGCCAGCGAAAAGTGGACGCACTACAGTCTAGTGTCATGGCACAGCCAGCTTAGCTGGGGTGTATGGCACGCCTTCACATCACTGGTTTAAGAGTAGAACACATCCTGTCTCTTGCCACAGCTGCAAGACCAGGATGCAGCGTACGCTAGCTTGGCTGGCTGGCATCATGCAGTCGTAAAGTTTGAGTGCACAGAAAAGTAAAGAGTGCAAAGTTTTTTTTCGCCAAACAAGAATGTGTTCGCTTGCTGCAAACTTGTGCGCATGTGCTGTGACAACAGTTAATCGCCGAGCTCCTGTGCGGTCACACTCGGCAAGGCAAACTACAACAGGGGGATATTTCTGACGCTCCTGGTGTTGCCAGCTTAACATATTGGACTTTGCTGGCCACTACCTGGCTAACCAGAAATGCTAGACTAATCTGCACCTGAACTCTTCCAAGTTCTGTAAACATATGTAAGGAATCTCTCAGTGCCTGAACTGAAAAGGCATCTAGTATTCACATATATATGGTAAGTATCCCTGTGAGAACTGTGACAGAACACTGAGAAATGCATACAAAAAGCAACAGCTGTTGACATCAATGCCAAACATAGTAGTCCAGAAGTAGAGAAAGTTAGGAGAGCCGACTGAAATTATGGCTGAGACAGTGCTGTAGATGGGGATGAAGAAAGAAAGGAAATAAACAGCACCATGTTTGCATCTGACTTTCTTTGTCCCCATTTATCGCACTACACCCAACCATGGTCCAGAAGGAGGAACATGCAGCAGGGAAGCTACTTGTACGTGTTCACATACGAGTTCTAGAATAATTGTCTTTGAAAAAAATGTAGCTTTCCATGTTACTGCTTATAGGTGAATGCCATAACAAAAATTTGTACCCAATCAAACAAATACAAGTCATTCTCTGCATTAATCAAAAGTGTAAGAGTAGCATAAAAATATTCACAGGTCACAAAATCTAAACACTAGGACACAATTGCCAAAAGTTACACAAAGGTTGCATGTCACTAGTCATACCTTCAGTTCACTATTGTAAAACATCTCATTTGGAACTTTGAGGATGTCTGCATGGCTTCTGAAGTTTCTGAGCAGTTTCGTCACCATGTGTGCATTGTGCTCATCATTCTGCTGGTATGAAGGCAATTTAATAAGTCGCTCAAGTAGGGACACACCTGCATGAATAAACGCCACATAAATCAATTTGATGCTTTGAAGTAACTGCAATAGAACATATAGAAATTATATGAATGGTGCTCCAATGATGTGCAAATGATGGGCAATTATAACAATGATGTGCACGTATGCACACTCACAAAAGTGGACAGCATATCTAAAGAGTTGATGGCGTTTTATATCTGAAGTTTATACCCCATGGTTGTCGGAAGTGCTTTAGTGCAAGGCTTCACACTAATTTTGACGACCTGAAGTTCTTTAATCAGGCTGCAACTTGGAAAGCATGGTTAAGAACAGCTTTAGGAGCAAGTGAAACTGCTTTTTGAAGCAGGCTGGGAACAATCCAAATATTTCTGAGTACATGGGAGGGCCTAAGCTCTCAACAAGCAGCTGTCAATACATTTCTTAAAGGAAAAAGGAGAAAGTGCACATAATCCAGGGAAACTTTACATCCAATAATGCTTGCGGCAGCACTGAAGCAGAAAGCTACTCTCACACAAAACTTAATTTGAAGTTGAATAGAAAGCCAGCAAACTGTTGAAAACCCATTAAGTAAAGCTTTTAATTGCAGCCTAACAGTTTGAATGTAAACACTTTTTTCAAGTGGTCGTAGCTGTGAATCACACTCGAAGTTTGTGATTTTCATCTGGTGCTTGGGTTTAATCTTGGA
Source organism: Dermacentor variabilis (assembly GCF_050947875.1). Classification (NCBI taxonomy): domain Eukaryota; kingdom Metazoa; phylum Arthropoda; class Arachnida; order Ixodida; family Ixodidae; genus Dermacentor; species Dermacentor variabilis. Next base: position 137,228,601 of record NC_134568.1, read on the forward strand.
TAATAACAGCCTCTTTTTCAGCATGCATAGCTTTTTTTTCAACTTCTGTCCATCTGTGTGAATCAAGTAATTGAAGCAATGCATTACAACAGCATCTGCAAATGTGGGTGTGGGGGGACCACTTGTACCTTCATCCATCTTATCCTCACTTTTGATGGTGTAAGGTGTGTTAAAATTGGCGACCACTGACTTTATCAAAACAGTGATGGTGATTGTACTGTGCCACACGGCAGGTGCTGCACAGTCACTGTTTTCAATGGTGACATATGTAACCAACGCAGGCACCACTGACGGGTGATGCCATGTTCACGGCACGCCATCGCAATATAGCAAGTGGAAAGAGAAACGTAACAAATGGGTAGCTAATACAAATGACCCTACGGGAAAAAAACAGGATCTGAATTTCTGAGTGCAAGAGCCGGGATAACAAACAGGAACAGATTAACAAGCTTCTGCTGCAACTGCAGCAACAAGAGCAAAAATTTAACTAATAATTTTCAATGTAAGAAAAAACAAAAGATGTCCCGCACCCAAATTCAGCGTGCAAGAAAAGATTTATGTGGATCTCTCTGTGGGAAATGGTGTAAGCAAATTTTTCTTTAGTGTTTCGCTGATTGATGCTAGTTGGCACTGATGCAGATGAGGAATTTTGATGTCGTTCAGTGCTTGGTGCAATACAAGAGTAATGCAGGGTAATTAAACATTATCTTGGGTGCAGCACTTGTGTTTGCCTAGGCAGTGCACAGAAACCACAGCAAGACCTGCATGGTTGCGATAACACGCCTCTTCAAAAAAACCTGCAAAGTGTGCAAGAATGGTGTAACCTTTGGCTAATGGAACTAAACTGTAACAAATGTAAGACCGTCGCCTTCCACCGCCGCAGCAATCCACTTGTTTTCTTGCACCAAATTGCTGACGCCAACCTTCTATCTCGAAATAATCCTTTGTAGTGATTTAACCTGGGACAGCACATTATCATTTTATCATTTATCTGCTAACAAAACACTCGGGTTTTTAAAATGCCATTTGCGCCACACCCCAAAATATGTAAAATTACTAGCCTATCAGTCTCTCGTCAGGGCGAAATTAGAATATGCGTTCCCCATTTGGAACCCCCATCAAGTATATGTCATCAATCAACTCAAATCGCTTCAAAATCGAGCTACAAGATTTATTCATTCTAAGTTACGCCTACGACGTCAGCATATCAGCACTGAAAACAGTATCCGGCTTATCATTGCTTGCATCTCATCGCCGCATTGCTAGTCTGTCTTTTTCACGAGTTCTTTTAGAGCTCACTCAGCAGCCCCCATACATTCTCCCCCCGGCATGCATCTCCAGTTGCACCGGTCACTCTTTTTTCGTGCAGCAGCAGACTGGAACGGCCTTTCTAACGAAATCACAGTCATAACCTCTCCTTCCACATTTTTAAACACCATAAGAAATTACCTAGCACTGTAATAAAAATATGGCTTTCAATTTTTCATGTATGTACCTACCCCTTGTGTAACACCCCTTCAATGGAGTCTAAGGAAATAAAATGAAATGAAAAAAGTAAGGCCACAAAATATGGGAAGACCTAACCTCAGTATTATTGGACTAAGACACTTGCGAAATATTAGGAATAACAATGTTTATCTGCAGCACCGAAGTGGCAAGTTTTGGCAGGTGCACTTTTCTTCTAGGTCCCATATTTGCTGTAAAGTGTTATGTTGCAGGAATAATTGGACTAGAAAGGGTTAAAACATTAAATGTGCCATTGTGAGCATCTCGCAGCATACATGGACAGTGCATACCCAGGTTGTAAGATAAGCAGAGACGATTTCGGATGACTGGACCCAGTTGCATAGGGTCCCCAGCCAGAATTATGTGTCCCCCTGTACCACTCATGTCGGGCTTCCAAGCATCCAAAAGTCCCATCAGAGGGATGTCACACTCTGGCTCCAAAGCATGGCCAGCCTCATCCACAATCACATGAGTGAAATGGTTGACAGGCAAGCCTGCCGAGATCAACCTGCAGAGCATTCACACAATGGTGACACTAGCACATGTGAAACAGGAAGAAGATAAAAAAACACATACTTTGACGAAGTGACCAGAGTGACCACAATGATCCTGTACTTCTTTAACTCTGACGCAGTGTAAAGATGTTCACTTTCACCTTCCAAAAAATTGCAGCATTTCTAAGGAAAACAATAGGACGTGCATACTTCATGAAAATAACCACCTTGGGGAAACAGCTCAGGGAACACAGGAACAACATGCCAGCCCACTACATTTATGAAATTTGCAATACAAGCAGACATGCAGATGATGATGATGTTTGGTGTTTAATGGCGCAAGGGCCAGGTGTGGCCAAAGAGCGCCATGCCAGACATGCAGAGATCTTATGGAATGTGCACCCTACCTTTAGTTTCTTTGAAGTTTTGTCAGGGTGGACAGAAGAAGAGTACAATCGAAGCATTTGTGATGGCATCATGTGATCCAAAAGCCGCTCGGCTAACAGATCACTTGCACTATTTGACGGAGCAGCGATCAGAATGCGACTAGATGGGATGAGCGTGCATATCTGCAGTAACAATATTAGACTTATTCTGACATTTCCACACAACATAAAGTAAAACAGGCAAGTCAAGTTGAATATACAAAAATGAATAATAAAGGACACAGGCTATATAAGCACTGCCAGAGAAAACTGCCTACCTGTTTAATTGCTTCCACTAGAGTGACTGTTTTCCCTGTACCAGGAGGACCGAACAGAAGGTATGGATAAGGGCGATGCAGCCCTAACAATATATCACGGACAGCTTTGGACTGCTCTTGATTCTCTTGTACCTTCTTGTTGAAAAACCTGTTTTGCGACATGCAGAAAACAAGGGAATTATATGAAATATTAGCTGCCAGGAACAGGCTCATTACCTCAAATCAGACAGTTCCAGTGCAGGTTTTGATGGCAAAGAGCTGCTGGGAGGAAAAATGAAACTCCAGAGGCTTCGTTTCTTGCATGTGTCAAGAGATCGATGCATCCGCGTTAACGGTATTCGATTGAATGTAAAGCGGATGTCAAACCTCATTCCTTTGATGTAAATGAGGTTAAACCTGCACATACGCATGGCAAGAGCAGTGTAAATATTATTTGTCACGAGACTACTCTTCGCACATTCAAGCAGCTGGAAACGTATGCACTCACTCTTCACTAACCCTGACCGTAATGTATGTGCCATCTGTTTTGTGGACAACTGCTTCATACTCAGTCACTGAAGTTGGGTGGCTTGATGAGGAACGAATAAATAACCTGTTTCCTTTCATAACTGAGGGGCGTCCTTCTGTTGCACCAGGTACCTAGAAGAAAAAGGCACTCATCACACAGTGCACTGTGTATTTGTTAATTCTCCCTGTCCTGCTACACTGCTCAGGAATCATGTTGGATGATAGCCATTGTTGCTGATTTAAGCTATGCCCTGTACGGTTGCACTGAGATGTAAAGAAGGCGTGGTTTCAGAGGTGATAAAGGCATCAATGCAGTAAATATTCAACCCAAGCAACCACAAATATTCACTCTATTGCCACTGAAGGAGGATACAATGGTTGCAACAATGAGATGCAAATCCCCTACCATGGACAAAATTGTTCTGTGTGGTATATAACAACCTCTGCTGGACACATAGTGAAAGCCCAAAGCTAAGTTATGCATATCTATTGAATATTAAAATAGGGTACCGGGTTTCAACAACAAAAGTAATCATCTGGATTCTCTCTTGGCTTCTAAAGAACACAAATTTCATATATTTCCCATAAACATAGGGACAGGTCAAATTCAAACAATCGCATACACTCAAACACTTAGCATCAACTTGTTGTCACTTTTATGTGAGAAAAATTTAGGCCACACATTGATG